>NW_010273741.1:7444-49997 GCF_000690775.1 Eurypyga helias
CTGGTCTAGTGGAAGGTGTCCCTGCCCATGGCAGGGGGGTTGGAACTAGATGATCTTTAAGGTCCCTTCCAACCCTAATCATTCTATGATTCTCTGATTCTCTGTTCAGTGTACTTGTATTTAAAAGTTATGTAAATATTAAGGAATAATCTTGCAGATTTCCATAGTATAAAGGCCAAGAAAACATGTGTGCAACAGGGAAAGTGTAAGTGTAAGTGTAAGTGTCCAGGGCGATGGATACTTAATTATGCCAACTGTGATTCTGGATTGAGTTAATTAATTACACTTATATGTTCAGTATCATGAAACATACAACATTCTTTTCTCTGAAAAAAAGATACTGAATTTATGGTTGCATAGTTGCTTAAGAGTTTTATGTTTCAGTTCATCTGGAGTACTGCATCCAGTTCTGGGGTGCCCAGTACAAGAAAGACTTGGACCTGTTAGAGAGGGTCCAGAGGAGGGTCAAAAAAATGGTCAGAGCAATGGACCGTCTCTCCTACAAAGAAAGGCTGAGGGAGTTGGTGTAGTTTAGTCTAGAAATAAGGAGGCTCTGGGGAGACCTTATTGCAGCATTTCAATATACAAAGAGATCTTAGAAGAAAGATAGAAAGAGACATTTTTGCCAAGGCCGTTAGTGACAGGACAAGAGATGATGTCTTTAAGATGAAAGAGGGTACACAGATTGGATGTAAGGAAGAAATTTTTTATAATAAGGATGATGAGATACTGGAATAGGTTGCCTAGAGAAATTGCGGATGCCACATCATTGGAAGTATTCAAGGTCAGGCTGAACATTGTATTGAGCAACCCGGTCTAGTGAAAGATAATAACGGATGACAGGAGGGTTGGACTAGGTCGTCTTTGTAAGTCCTTTCCAACCCAAACTATTCTGAGATTCTATGTTTCTATGCTGGGTAACTGTCACTGGATGTTATGCTGCAGCCTATACTACAAGGAGTACTAATACTAGTAGTGTCACTGGGAGAAATGCGGGGAGAAATGCTACTCAGTGTATGTCACTGAACAGGGCTCTCTGTAGGTAAACATCTATGGATATTAATACAAAAATCTTAAGCAGTTAAAATGCATCAGCAAAGGAAGAAAACAGAGACCTTTACAAACCAAAAGTGCTCAGCACCAGTTTAAATCTTATTTAGAAATATTTTAGTCTGCCTTTTTTTAAACATCTATTTTTTGTTCAGAATTTTTCAAGATGAGTAGGAAAAGAGGCAGTGTAATGAGAAAGTTGCCCATACTGAAGAAAAAAGTCTATTTAGAATTTGCTATAATCAACTAATTATATTAAGTCATGGACATACTCTAGTCATGGTCTGGGACTATTTTTATTAATTTCCATACTGAAATGCACAGTGAAATGGACCTTGAGGATGTTACTTCCTCCAACCAGCTGCCATGAGCAAGACAGATCTGGAACTGAAGGGAAGCTTAAGTTGAAGCAATTTGTGTTCCTGCCGTCCTCTGTAGGAACAAGCCTTTTTCTTACAATAAGTCAAATGTAATTTCTCGTATTTTCATGGGGAAACAATGGATGATTGAATCTGATTTTTGTGGCTGGTCTGATAAAACTTAGGGGAAGGATAAGTGCAAGAGGTAAGCTGCCATCAGTATTTCAGAAAGATGAGGCTTATATTTTCGAGTGTAATTCCTGAGTGCTTGGTGAACTGTAGCAGAATCATGGTACAAAGTACATGGTCACTGAGTGGAGATGGAGGGCAAAAAACTTCCTGTAATAGGCAGCTGTTCAGAAAGAGACAGTTTATTCTTTTAGAAAGACTACAGAGACTGTTTTTTTCCTGTATTTCTTTACATGCAAACTAAAGCGGTGAAGGGCAGGCATTATTTCTGAAACTCTAAGAAATAAAGTCAAAGCCTGCATCATATGATAGTTTTGACTACAGAACATCCTGTTATAATAGCAGGAAAGTTGCATGGATTTGTCAACCAAGGTATCCCGGGGGGAAGAAAAAGAGCAAGGTGATTGCATTGAGAAAAAGGGGATGAAGGAAATAAACAAAACTCAGCATCATCTAAACAACAAATCTGGTGTTGATGATATAACATGGTATCATGGAGCTGAACAGAGATTCTTCTTCCTTTGCTTTGAGGCACAGTGTTTTGATCATCTCATTTGCTGATAAGGTAAAAACATAATAAACTCTGAATGTTTTGGAGGCAAAGCAATACTTAGCTAAGTCAGTGTTATTCATGCTTTGAAACTTTTTGTACTTTTATCCTCTGCTGCACATTCTTGTATCAACCTTCCCGACTGGCAGATAGAAGGCTGCATCCATAGCCGGACTGTGAGCATCAGGCACTGCCTCCATTTTGTGGCAATCAGTGAGAAGGATGTGGATGATGGCTATATTATGTTGTGATTGCTATGTGCTCATCTATTTGTTACTGTGTGGTCTGTTCTGTGGGTACAAGGGACTGATTCTGAGAAGTGCAAACAGCATGAAACCTGGGAAGTGGACACTTCTGGCAGGTTGCTCTGCATGCAGCCACTCTAAACCAAATCACTTCAAAACTTTGCCTTGGTGAAGCCAGGTCTTCAGTCTCACTGACAGAATGTCAGGAGATTTTTTGGGTATAAAATGTTTAGCAAGTTGAAAAGGCTGATGAACTTAGAAGCGGGTAAATAAAAATTATTCTTGGGAAACAGGGAGACAGGGACAAAAAGGGCAGCATTGCCCACACTGACTGTGGCCATCAGATTATAGAGGAAGACACTAATCTCTATCTCAAGACAGACAGAAGCACATGCAGATTGCTCATTGCCTTAACAACATTGTCTGGGTTGCATTTTGTTTTTCTTGTTAAGATTAGAAGTTGCTTTGTTTCAGCTAAGATACAGTCAAATGTGTTTGCGTCATTGAATGCACATGCTGTTCTGAACTCCTAATGGGAAGAAATGCAGGGCTGAGACCACCTAGGTCTATTGCAGTCATGGAAAATACCCGGGAGTTTGGTATCTCTGACTGGCCTAAGGCTGTAAACATGCCCTGTAGGGGGAAGAGATTTCATACGACAGAGAGTGTAGCAGGTATCACTGGTGCTACAGTGCCTTGAAGACAGGACATAAAGCAATAATGAAATATGGAATGGCAGAAGAATATGTTATAACCTTTATCATATTGTTGAAGACTCTTCTGTCTCCTAGCCATCTGATAGAGACAGTGAAAACTGCAGGACAACTGCAGAGACAAATCACTAGTAAATAATCTTAACCATTCGAGCTTTTGAGTGCTCAGACAGCAGGAGTATCACTGAAGGCTTTTTACTAGCCTGCCATCTGACACAATAAATTGAAAATGTCACTATCTTGTTTTAACTTATATGAGAATGGACTCATTAGTCTGAAAAGATTTCAACACTCAAATAGACATTTCAGTAATAACTTTCTGTATTCAGTCAATGCTTTTTGATGAAGCACTTCTTTACTTGGGACAGGGCAGGGGACCTAGTTGTGCCTGTTGGTCCTTCCTGCCCTGTCCCTTGTGAGTGTATCAGTGTTTCTTCTGTGTTAATAGTGGAGTTGTAGTTAGAATGAAGGAATAGATAAGCAACATCAGTTGTTTCTTTCTATTCTTCTCTAAAACTATCTTTCAGAGTTTGAATCCTTGACGAGTGATACGTGATGGATCTCTGTTTCTGTGTGACTGATGTGGATGGGTGCTAGATAATAGGTGTACTGCTTACAACTGAAAACTTAATATTTCCAACAGTTGTTAAACAGTATTACCTATATCACGAAAGAAATGCTGAAAACTCTGTACCTCGTACAGCTGTGGGTAGCAGTAACACATGGTTGTTACCACTATAAAAAATTATCTGTGGATGGCTTTCTTCTTTGCAAGAAGTGGTTATTCAGGTGTTAAAAGAAGTTTTTTCAGAGTTAGATGGATTAATGTCTCAGTCGTTGATACTGTAATCTCCTGCTGTGGATGTCTATCATTTTTAAGGGATGAAAGAACGTTAAGCCTGCTGCAGAGATACTTTTTCTTTCTGACATGAGTGTGAAAGATACATGACATTTATTATCAGTAGGCTAAAGAGAAAGATCTTTGAAAGCACAGATGAAGTTGGATGATAATTCTAAATATCTCTTTGAATGACTTTCAGACCATGCTGCAAGAAAGTTATTTTTGTCTCCACTATGACATAAATGTAAGGCAAGATTACTTGTGAGATGATTGCAATGATTTTTAGCCATGTAGATGAAGATAGCTGTGAATTCCTTACATTTTTCAGATGTATAATTGTCATAAGATGCCCCTCATGTTCTGTTTAGAGGTCTGAAAGGTAAATGGGGTCTAGGTGTTCCAACAGAACAAGAAAAAAGTGTTGCCACAACATGCAGAATCAGGTTGTTTTCTTTCTTTCTATCAGGGTGGTATGTTTTGTTTTGTTTTGTTTTGTTTTGTTTTGTTTTGTTTTTTGTTTTGTTTTTAATACTTCCTGCTGCAAGCAAGTGCCTTACCTATCCAAAACTTGTTCTGAGGAGTGTTTCTCAGGACTAGGTTCTGTAACTCTCTCTACCTTCATTCCGACTGAAGAATTTGCCTGCTTACACAAAGGCTAACTCTGTGTTTTTCACATATTTGCTCGATTCTTCCACATGTACATATATATACAAGCCATGTCCTGAAAAACAGGCCTCTCAGTTGACTGACTGTTTCATAATACCCTGGTTTAGACTAACTTTTCTTATCTTGTGTCTCTTAGGCAGTTCTCGTATAAAGTAATATGCAGACATTCTCGTGCTGTCTTTGGATGAGGTAGCAGCAGAGCTATGGTATACTGTGATAGGCAGAAGTCTAATCAGCTATTGGTAGAGCATATTGATAAGCAGGACACTACTGCTTCTATAAGCTTAGCTATTATTTCTATATGTCACCTATAGTGTCATACAGACATGATGTGTAATGTCTTGGACCAAACTTAGGCATCATTAACCTGGTTCTGAACTGAATCATAGAGTACCTTCCTCCTACCCAGATGTCAACACCTTCACCTTTTCATATGGAAGCTCTGCCAAATGCTTTGTTAAATCGAATGGTATAAAACATATCTCCTGAATTTCACTTACTGACCTTAATATTTATGCCCCTAAACCACCATGAATCCCAACCACGCTACCTGTCAAAGTCTGTCTGATTTCATGTCTTCTGTTTACAGCCAGTGTGCTTATTCAGGTGTTCCCTCATCAGCTGTCTAAGAATAGTTTTCCATCTCTCAGTCCTGTGAGATGTCTTTTTTTGAAAACAAACAGACAAACAAACAAAACTGATCAAATTTTCCACTCATCAGTCATAAGGAAGCTTCTGAAAACTTAGTAAATGTTAACTTACTTTTTCCTTTTTTTGTGTTAATAGGAAAGGTTTACTGATTTTCAAATTACTTTTGTTAAAATTCCTGGATGTAGAAAAAAAAGTTAAATCTTGGCTATTTATTCAAATGCAACTGACTTTTTTATATTTCAGTTCTTGTTGAAATAGTAATTTCTGAGAGAGGGATCATTTCTGGATTGTGTTAGAGCTGGGGCTTGTTGTTTTTAAACAAAGATTAAAATGTGAGCTAAACCAAGTCATTTCCCAAGCAGTACTGAATACTGATTGGGTTAGGGATAGATGTGTGAATATATTTATGCTGAGGTACTCCAAGTTTTTGTCAGCACAAGCTGCCAAGACTTATAATAAATCCTGGGAAAAAAACTATTAAAATGATGAGGTATTTTTTTTTTTCCCCCTAGTTTTAATCTCCAATTTTTTTATGCATTTCTCACACGTTTGTGAAAATTTCTCAAGTCAATGTGCTGATTTTTTTATTTTTGTAGTTAATAATCAGTGTGCTTTGGGTCACTATGTTTCAAACATAACTCTGATATGGTCTAAAAAAAAATCTGAAATATTTTGCTTTGTAAAGCTTCAATTCATTTATAGTATATTTTTATTATACACATTGTGCTAGTCTACTTTATAATTTCCTTTCATTCAAGGTTAAAAACACAAGCCTGAGTGTGGTGAAAAGGAAAAACAATGCCTCATTGACATTCGAGAAGGTTCTTTTCAACCGTTTTCGTGTGAGTGAATGATAAAAATATGTGAATTATAGGAGGACCAGTAGGGACTTCATGAAGGGACTCTGAGACTGAAAGTTTGCCTGCTTTTTCAACCATATCAGCTGGTTTAATAAAAGATATTACCTCTTCCTACCAACCATACCTCCCTAGAGTTAGAACTATATAGAAGTTTCTATTTTAACGTTCTCTGGGCACTCATTTATTGGGTGTTCCTGTGGGCTTGCTTTCACTGAAAGTCATGTCAATTACTGCACTCGGGGTACCCCAGGCAGCCTAGTTTGGCTGGGGTTAAGATGCTCACTCTGCAGCAGGCAGCCGTATTCAAGCATATATGTGAGCACATACATGCTCTTCCAGTGCTCATGCAGCCCTGGGAACTCATTGAAGCTGCGTCTTGGCCTCCTGCAGGCATATATTTTGACTTCTTTAAAACAAAAACCCAAACCAAACAAACAAACAAAGTTTCTTTCCTTTGCCCTTCTTCCTCTTCTAAATAGCTATGCCTTTCGGTCTCTTTTGGGTACATGAATTGTTGGCTTAGCAGCTTCTTGTAACATCTTGTTTTTACTTCGAAAACTCACCTTAGTAGGAAGTCCAGGATTTACCTGTGAATACTAATCTGATATGTTGACATTGATGTATCTGTCATTTTGGACACAGGAGACATCTACTATGGATAAGATATATTTTATAAGGACTTTTTCTTACTTGGTTGTTGCTATGCAAAGGCTGCTACAAGACAGCACCTAAAAGGAATGAATATTGGAATTCACGGACTCATGTTCATAAAATAGAAGCTAACTTTGAATATGGGTGCTTGAAGATGAAAGAATAGCATATGAGAGGACAGAGAAGAAAAATCAAGATGAAAAATGTAATTACTGAATCTAACAATTTGCAAATTGATTCCTGAAAACATGCGGTTTTATCAGCTCCTACAAAACCTGGCAGACCAGTACGAATATCAGAGCATGTTGACATTGCTGTTAACATTGTAGCAGAACTTGCTGTTTGTCTTGCTAAACTAGCCTCTTTTGCACTAGATCACAGGAAAAATAGGTAGCCTATACTTTCCTCGCCTAACCATAATACCAGAAGTACTTCTGACCTATAGACTGTGTGGTAAAATTTATTTTCCATGCTCAGTGACTCTTGTAAAGACCCCAGAAGTTGGTATCAGTTGATCTTTTTGTTCTGGAGAAATGTCTTTACTTCCTTAACTTTTATTAACAATTCCCCTTAACAAAAGTATTTAACTATTGCACTAGACAACATGAATTTTAGTGCCTACAGAGATTAACTGTACAGACAGTGCTTATGGAGAAGGGGGCTTCAGAGCAGTCTCATCCGTGTCATTCACACTTCTCAGTGTCTGTGAGCCCCAGTAGCACTCAGGGATTGCATCCTCATCTCCACAGAAGTAAGTTTTGGAATCTTAATAATCCTAACTCAGATTAACACTCTCATGCCTCTGAAGCTTAACCCACAGAGGTGGGAGTTGAAAATTGCAAAGACATATAGATTTGCATGCTCCAACTGTTAAGCAAGGACACTGGATGTTGAGAAGTTGGCTTCCCTTCTGCAAAGCTCCCCCGGCTGAGTTCAGCCAATTCATTGCAGTCTCAACTTAGTAGCAAAAGTAGCAACCAAAGAGTGAAGAATGTATTTGTTGGCCATGAAGGATATTTCGTGGTGTGTCCATAACTGAATTTTAAATTCGCATATTTAATAAATAAAAGCTTTTTTTTTTTTATATTTTGAAGTATTTCAGGTACTAGATACCCTGACACTGGGTCCCAAAATGCTTCATTTTTGGTGTAAAGCCTTTGCTTAATCTTTTGCTGAAGTGAACTGCTAACTGGGGAAAAAACAAACACACAAACGAAAAGGCAAGTCTCCCTCACATTCACACTTTGCGAAAAATAGTCTTCACATTGCAGCTTGTGTTAAAACTTGTAACAATTTTAAATATATAGATACATACAATGTTTTTAAGCTATTATAATTGGTCTAAGTTGGTCTGAAATAGAAGTGGTCTGTGTTGCAAACCAACAAAAGAGAGACAACTTTGAAAAAAATATTTCCATGCTTTTGAATGAGGATTTTAATTTTGGTAAGAAACACTTTGCATGAAAGCTTTCCTCAGTTCTAGGACACTTTCTGTTCATCAACTAGTTGGATACTTTTGCTCTTCATTATTATTTGCATTGATGTGTTAAGATGTTTAAGCCACATTTTGTAATGCATTGTTCAAGCTTAACACAGAAATAAGCCCTGTTGTGATCACTGTGGTACTCTGGCCATGCAATCTAAAGTTGATTTGTAAAAAAACTTCTTTAAAACATTCTCATGAAAAAACATATATAGTATAAACCTAAAATGTGATAGTAAATATTTGTTGGCATATTCAGCCATTGTCAAATTAAAAACATTTCATTTGATGTTTCATGTCTGACTTGCTTCCATGGAAAACTGTGCTGTATGTCAGAGTTCGACAAAGTATGTCAGAGTTTGAAAAAAGTATTAAAAAGTACCTAACTTAGCTTTTCTTTAATTATGAAAAAAAAAAAAAAAATCCAACTATCTTCTCACTTCCTTCTGGTTTCCAACATTTAATGACAACTTAATTTCCTTCTCCTGCCTTGGTCCTGGAGATGTTTTTCCTAAAGCAATGTTCAGGATACTGGAAATCCAAGGCATTAGCTGCTTTGAAGATATTCCCATTCTTGACTTCTTCCAGGGGAGGTTGTGTTACATCAGCCAGAACCAGTTCAGCAATGATCATCACAGAGATATTCCAGAAATCAGTAACACAGCTCTTCTCTTCCTGCACCTGCCCATTTCCGTGTGGATGCTATTAAATTAACTCTCAAGGCCACATGTAGACCTTTCTTAACTTTAGGCATCTAACCTGCAGGATTAAGAATTAAGAACTGACAAGGACAATTAGCCAGATTTTCCTTGCAGTAGTTAATAGAAATAGAGTAGCATCTTCTCTGAATGATGAATATTTTGCAGCAATGACTATGGTAAGTCTCCGGAGTGATTGTTTTATTCATTTAAGTACTTTAGCTAGGTACGTAAAGTAGAGTGGAAGAAACTGTGAGAAAGTGAAGAAAGACATGCTTGCTGCAAATCACATACTGGCAAATTCATTTAAAACCAAAATAACTCCTTTCCAGAAGAAAACAAAGAATGAAGCCTTTCCTGTCAAGGCCATGCACTTATGTGCAAAAGTAAAGTTCCAGAAATAGAATATATGAAAATACATTTGTATACGAGAAAATGTTGATTGGATGATGTTATTGAATAACATAAAACATCTTGTAGCAGGAAGCGGAGAGATAAAGCTACACTGTCTTCTGAATCCTTATTTAATTAGATGCTCATTTTTACACAAAATCCTGTTTAAGCACAATTAAAAGTTGTTTCAATATACTTATGAAATATTTAAAGGTAAGTCTGGATTTGTTTAAGTATCATATGGTGTCACTAGATAGAGGGTGGAACCCATGCCTCTCCTTCCATAAGGGAACCACTCAATTACTACACTGAGAGGCTTCCTCAAACTTTCTAGAGCAGTGAATGTTTACTTGTCCTATGCAAGTGGAGAAGCTGTAGGGGCAAGGACCGTGAAAGCTGTGACAAAAATCCTGTGTATCAAACACATAAGTTTGTGCCTCTGGGCACCCAATGAACCAAATAACTGAAAAGTTCCCCCATCAGAATTTCCCTTATAGCTATTCTTTTTCTTAAAGCTGGAGGTCTTGGGAACAGCCGTATCTTACAAATTAACAACCCCTCTCTTCTTCGTGGCACTTTAAGCACACACCATTACCTCGCCCTTAATTCTTTGTAGTGCAATTTAGAACTCCTATAAAATATTGGAAGAAAGAAGATTAAGAAAATCATTAAATAAATGTGTTACATATATCTTAGAGGGCATGACCTGCATGAATTTATGGAATATACACCTTGCTTATGGAAATTACTTAACTTTTTGGACCTTTTACAGGCATTATAATGACTTAAAATCAAATCTGAGTTTTATGGAATGAATTCAGAGGGATCTTGAGGGTGGGTTTGTGTTATTTCAGGTTCTATCTTGTTATTTAAGTTGTGTGAATCTGCATATTTGCCCTAGCTTATTTTGTAGAGAAGTAGTGACAGTATTTTGGTTTAGAATATTCTTGTGATAAATACCCTAGTTACCAAATATTAAGAAAACATATCCTAGGCAATGCAAATCCTCAGCACAGTATAGGCAATAATTTGTCCTGGAGTGTTGGACTGAAGACTGTGTTGATGAGAGCTTGGTAATAGGATCAGGGGCTCTTCACCTCAAGGTCACCCTTTCCAATCTAACCCCAGGCCAAAAGTAACTAAAAATTGTTTCCATCTGATATGTTTTTTCATTCCTTCATGTTCTCATTGCAAAGCAGAACTGACTGCATTATACATTTGCCACAATAAATGACGTTAATGGACATCCTTGTTGTCAGCTGCGTCAAAAATCTGACCGGTAAATTGAGGAGGTGGTCTGCAGAGTAGAATAGCCCTTTATCCCAAGGCATACTCTTTGAATAAAACTGAAGCACACCAGGATATGAGGACCATTGTGGGATTACACTGAGTAACCTATATTTTACAGATTAAATTAATAAATAAAGGCCTTCAGGATCCATGTGTTTAACTGCAATATTTTTAAGCTTGCAGTAGAATCTGATGAGAAAACCAACCACATAAATCCATGACTGAAATTCATGCAGTTTTATTAGCAGATTATTTCTGACTGCATGTTCTTACTACATGGTCAACAGAGTAATGCAAAGGCTGTACTGAAGCTGTGCTGTGCAGTAGCCACAGTATTTTCAGGCTATAAAACATGGTATATAATATATCCAAATAAAATGTAGTGTGTTATATTGAAAGCCATAATTTAAAGAAGAAAAAAAAAAAAACCCAAACCAAGGCATTTTTTTCCCTAAATAATTTAAAGTAATATGGGAAAATCAATATTTAATCTTTCTAGTACTATTATACACTGGATGAAGAACTGGATATATATAGTTCTGACAGATAAAATGTTACAACAAATATACACACAGTAACAGGGTCTTGAATAGTTGCATGTGAATTACAATGAAATGAGGAAGTAGCTCGTATGCTGGAAATTGAGGGGGTTAGGATAATTATTTTAGGAGGGTAGGGTATTCTGGTAGCAACACAGAGAAGATCCCATTTATCTAGGAACAGATAAGCCATATTGTGGAGAGTATATCCAGCTACATCAATGAATTTCTTGTGCAATGAATTCAGAGTGCAATTAAGAGCCAGATTCTCAGCCGGGTTAAATCAAATTAAAATCAAATCTGTTAGCTTCCCCTGAGTTATACTGGTTTGCCTGAGCTGAATATTTGTCTAGGTGTAAAGCTGGATTTGTATGAAGAACACAGGAAGGGAGATAATGATGGAGAACATGAACTACTATAATGTTTGTAAACATTCAAGGATGGATAGCTGTGGGTGTGGGGATGGCTAAAAACTGCAATAAACAATATATCTATAGGTCTTAGATTGGTTTTCTGAATCTGTCAGGTCATATGAAGGCTGAACATGTAATTAGTTTTTTATAAAGGTCCCTACCAATATTTCTAGCCATATGTTAAGTGGTAAAGTGAAAGCGTGAAGTAGCACCAAGGCAGTTACCAAGGCCTGTGGTTAACGAAAGTCTTCACAATAGCAACCCACAGAGCAGTTGGCAATTGCTGAATTATTTGGAGTTGCAAGGAATAAAGTTACCAAGACGATGCTGGAAGCATTGCTCTCTAGTAAATCCTGTTGTCTGAATGTTCACAAGTGTTTCTTAAAAGAGCATGTGAGAATTAGGAGATTCATTATAGAAGTCCTTTTATTTTATCATTTAAAGAAACACAGTACAGTGCAGCATGGTAGTGATATATAAATGAAGGACAATCGTGGGTGCCTAGCTGTCATTTCAGTCAGTCCTTTGACAGAAATACATTAAAAAGTTGATGATGGTGAATTAAGATTCCCAGTGCCAAATACTTTTTATCTATGCAGCTTTTTTTTTTTTTTTAATGACAGATAGAATGGATTTGAAAGAGATATTTTTATTATTTGGTAGACAAAATAGTAAATAGTACAGAGAAAATTTTACCATCCAGTAATGTTGGATTATGTGAAAACACATCAGTACCAATGGCAGAATATTCTGCATGAATATTGACTCTTCAACTGAAAAGTTAGAACCACTAAAGCTTGTCTATATATGCTAATGGAGTGTTATCCTTCTTTGCCACAAGCATGCCTATTATCCTGTCACAGTAAATAGACATAACCCAAGCTAAATCCTTTCATCTTACCAAGGAATCACAGCAGATGGGCTGGGACAGGGAGGCACATCAGTGTCCTTGTAGCCTTCATTCCCCTTTGGCCTAACATTTGACAGTGCATATGCTTTCGACCTGCAGTAGGGGAACGGCCATACAACAGCAGAGCAGTTTTATCTGTTGTTGTGGCAGAACCTTTCCTGGGGCTGGAGTACTTGTGCACCCATGTGGAGTGCAGCTAGTTAGGATGGAATGAATATATGCGATGTGTTGCTTTTTAAAGGTCTGGCAAATGTATATAAGTAGAAACTAGTAAACTTATGAAGACTCCTTTCAGGCAGGGTATTTCGGAAACTATTATATTCACATTCAAAAGATAAAATGGGTTCTGAATACTATAGTGGAAACCCATCCACACACTCTCACTTTGTTAATTATTTTACATAGCTTCATTACTCTGAATGCTGAACCCCCTATGAAAATGATAATTAGTAGTGTATAAGGACCTGCAAAATTTTTCTAAAAAGATTTTTTTGTAGCTTTCCTTTCCAAATGGCCTCAGCCTACTGCTATCCACTAGCGGAGAGTAGAGCTACCGAACATTGCACAGACTCTGCATGTAGCTGCTATGACTCTAAGCCTAGCAGAGACTCCCATCGACAACAAGTTAATTTGGGAGGGAAGACTCATTGCTTCTATTATCTCTCATATTTTCTGTTACATTCAGAGCAAACCACTGCTGACAAAATATCTTTTTTTAAGTGAAGGTGGTTTGTAATGTTCAAATGAAAAAAAACACACAAAGTGCAGAGATCATTTACTAGTAGGTAATTTTATAACATTGTGTGGCAAGAATCTTGAATTCTACCTCCAAGACATCATGTTGTTATTTTGCTCTGAACAAGCTTTTCTCCATTTTTAATTTTGAGGGGTGTTGTGTGATGTTATGATCCTTTGAAGGAGGCATTTTCAAAACCACATACTTTTGTAACAGGGAAGGCAGTGCTGAGTCACTGCTGACTTTCTCTTCATGCTGCTGTTTTGGCTACTTAGTCACAGTGCATCTGTGCATAGCTAATTCATGTAACCAAGCAAGGCATTTATAGCTTGCTCTAATTTGTTATGATAGAGACATCACGTAAGAGTCTGCAAGTGGGAAACAAGTAAGCTTTGTTACGATGCTGAACTTCCCTGCAGAAACACATTTCCAGGGCATTAGCTCTGACTGCATCTGCACCTAATTGTAGGAGTGTACCAATGTCTACTCTGTATCTCGTTTTTTGCTGGAAATAGTGTGTGGTAGTGGTAGCTAAAGGGGTATCACTCCTCTTTGGGAGCAAGATGTGGCTGGGGCTTACCCGAATAAGGAGTCAGGAAGTGCTTCTATAGGTTAGCTATAGCCTGTTTGTCCAACTGAGGCAAAAAGCAAATTATTCAGTCTCAGGAGAGGTTGAAGGAATGATTATAGCTTTCAGATCTCTACACAGAGAAGTGATTAAAGCTAAAAGGGTTTTATGGCTACTGAGTGCTTTAAAACAGATCGCTTCCTCAAACTGCTTCTCCACAAAGAGACCCTCACCTTCTTTGCCTATACTTTTGGGACAGTACAGAAAGAACCGTCCTTGCCTTTCCTGGGGGCAGGATATGCTTCGTTAGCCCTCACTGAGTTAAAAAGCAAGCACTTTCTCTCCTTTTCATCTGTCCTCATAAATAAAACCCCTGCAGTACTTAGATTGTGGCAAATATAAGTTCTATGTATATCTATGCAATAACTGAAGGACAAATGTTCTTCATTTTTATTTCTTCAACTTTAATGAAAGAAGTAGGACTGTATTATACAGCTGCAAGTGAGGAAGGAATGCTGTCACTGCTAAGCCACAGAATTGCAGCTAGGAAGCATTTATCTTATAATGCAGCACTTGACTACAAGATAGTTTGAATCATCTTGCGTACATGGAGTAGTGACAAAGATATCATTCTTGATCTTTTTTTTTTTCCTAAGATAGGTCTGCTTATCAGTTAAAAATAATATAACTCCTCTATTTTCTGTTCTTAGTCATAACTTCATATTCAGGAATGACCTTTATTATGCTGTCTTGAAAGACACTGGAAATAATAAGTGTGTGACATAAAACAATAAAAAGTTCTGTAGGTTATGAGCAAGGGAGAGTACAGAATCAAATTTCATAAGGCCTATTTCAACTAATTCCAACCTAACCAACCTTAACTCTCAGATAATAAGACTCACCGTATTTTGAAGACAACTCTAGAGTTTCAGGATTAGTTCATTGTAAAAATTTACAGTATTAACATAATAATTGAAAAAAAACCACAGGGAATCATAATTTATTGTTTACATTAAAAAAACAGTTTTCTATAGGAAAATGTAATCAACTATCAGAACAGTGATCAGTTATGTGCCACACTGCCTTCCAGAAGCCATGTCTGTATTTCATACTTCTAAAACGTGCAGTGACAGGCTGAAGCAGTCAGGGTGCATGCTGGAGTTCACCCTCTGAATGCTCTGATGTGCTGTGAGAACCTTGCAGGGGATGCAGGGAGAGTCTCGCTTGTGTTTTTGATTCACAGAGCTGAGGAGATGCAGCTGAAATTACAGCAGATCTGTGGTTGACCTACGGGCAGATGTAATGTATACCTCTGAAGATATGCCAGCCCCAGCTTGGCCCTGGCGTTCTCTCTGCCTAACATTCAGTTTTCAGTGGGGTCATGCAGGGTGCACAGTAACAGGTAGCTAGACCCTTCCAGTTTTCATTTGGAGGATTCTTAACCCAAGAGGACATGGGATTCTTTTGTGTGTGTCTCTGTGTTTGCATGCTTATTGTTTTACTTTTTACTTGTACCATAGCATTGAATGCCTCAAGTTCGTACGAACCTGTTAAAATATTCAGTCAGCACTATGTGATGTTTTACCAAGAGTTCATTGACAATGTAGATAGGTTCAAGCACAGAGTGGAAGACAAGCATACTTGTCTTATTTCAACACTTAACCTGATGGTAAAAAGGGCGAGAAGGTATATCATTCATCTTCTGTTCTGTAGAAAGCTTTGTCATTTTACTCAGCTTGGGGCAAACCTCATGGCAGGACAGACCTGGAAGGTTAAAATTCATAGCAAATAAACTATGTAATTTGTATGGCAATGTGTATTCTGACATAAGAAACCTTGCCCCAACCTTAGGATAGGTATGTAATGTTGATAAACAGCCTGCCAATTGGTTCAAAGGAACTTCAATTAGACCCTGAGAAATAAAGAATGTGTCCCAACTGGGAAATGTAGTCACAGGAATATATACATACCCTTCCTCATTTTTGATAAAATGTTCAGTAGTCTGGCATCTGCATATGGTGTTATCTGGTATAATCCCATGAATATCACTTTGTTGTTTTATTGTAATACATCCAGGTACATATTATGTCTCCTTGAGTCACAAAAGCTATGCTTAAACCATAGATTAAATGATGACAGGAAATACAGACATTACAAGCCTTTCATGCCTGCTGTTTCATTGTTAGAATACTCTCTGTTATTCTTTGCTTTGTGATACTAGTGCTGTCAAGAACAATTCCCAGTTGTATTTTTGGAGTTATCCCAGTGGATCACTTGGAACAGATAATTTACATATAGTCATCTTTTTTGAAGAGTGGGAGAGCTTGATGGTACAGATGAAGTTAAACCATGCTGACTGGTTGCAGGGCCAGAGGATGCTGGCAGTGTATAATTACTTATGTATTTGCAGCCAGCTTTTCCAATGGAACATTCGTGCATTAAAAAAAGTGGAGTTCTGTTGAAACTGACATATTCTCAGTTTTACTGAAAAGACATTTCATGCTCAGTGTCAAACCCACTTGGAACCAAATCTGGCAAAGGATGTGAAGGACAATGAGAAGGGTTTCTACAGCTCCATCAGAGGCAAAAATAAAAGAATACTAAGTGTGCCGGGTAAGAACAGTAGGGCAAATGCAGGCCTGCTGCGGAATGAGGAAAAGACCTGGTGACAAACAACACGGAAAGGTCAAAATGCTCAATCCCTTTATTGTTTCAGTCTTTGCGTTGTAAGATTTGCCTTCAGCAACCCTAGGTCTCTGAGATTGGTGGCAAAGTCTGGGGCAATGCAATCAGTGCAATTTAGGGATTGCTTGGACCAACTAGACATGCCTAAGTCCATTGAACAATGGGATGCATCCACAAATGCTGAGGTAGCTGACCAGTGTCATTCGGAGGCCATTCAGTTATCTTTGAAAGCTCATGCTAATCAAAGGAGGTCCCTGAGGACTGGAAGAAAGCAAATTCCACTTTATTTTCAGGAAGGGCAAGGGAGGATCCAGAGAACTACAGGCTAGCCAGTCCCACCTTGTGAAACTCATGGAACAACTAATCTGGAAACAATTTCCAAATATATGGACAGCATGAATATGATTTTGAGTAGTCAGCATGGATTTATGGAAGGGAAATCATGCCTGTCCAACCTGATAGCCTGCCATGATGAGATGACTGGTTCAGTGGTGGAGGGGAGAGCAGTGAATCTTTGTCTTGACAAAAATGCAAAGTTTTAACAGTGGTTTTATGCTTTTGTTTTTGGTTTTGGGTTTTTTTGACACATAACCTCCTCACAGACAAGTTGATGAAGTATAGAAAAAAAGAGAGTAAAGAGATCAAAAAAATGGGCTGAATTGTTGGGCTCAAAGGATTGTAATCAATGGTATGGATACCACTCAAACTGGATACCAGGCACTTGTGGTATACCCCAAAGGTTGATAGTGGTTCCAGTACTCCTTAATATCTTCTTTATTGGCCTGGACAATAGAGCAGAGACCACACTCAGCAAGTTTGCAAGTGAAAAAAAATGGGATAAATGACTCATGTACCAGATGATTGTGCTGCCATGAAGAGGGACCTCAACAGGCTGGAGAAATGGGCTGACAGAAACATCATGAAATTCAACAACAGCAAATAGCAAGTCCTGCCCCTGTGGAGAAATAACCCCATGCAAAAATAGAGAGTGTGAGCCAACTTGCTGAAAGACAATATGGCAAAGAAGTACCTGAGGGTACTGGTCATCAAAAATTTGAATGTGAGTCAGGAATATGCTGTCATGGCAAAGAAAGACAACAACCTCCTGGACTACTTCAGGCAGACTGTTGCCAGCAGGTAAAGGGAAGTGATCCTTCCCCTCTACTCAGCCTTAATGAGACACACTTGCAGATTTGGGTCTAGTTCTGGATTTTCTAGTGCAAGTGAGACAAGGATATTCCAGCTTCAGTCCAGCAAATAGCGATGAAACTGATGAAGGGACTTGAGCACCTACCATGTTAGGAGAGACTGAGAGAGCTGGGACTGTTCCACCTAGAGGAGAGGATACTTAAGAGCATCTTATCAGTGTGTGTAAGTATCTGATGCAGGGTGTGTGTATGTGTGTGTGTAAAGAAGATGGACCCAGACTGACTCAGAGGTGTCCAGTGACAGGACAAGAGAAAATGGACAGAAAAGGAAATATAGGAAATTCCATACAAACATAAGAAAACACAAATGCTTCAAGGTTGGTAAAATTGTGGAATATATTTCCTAGAGGGGCTGTGGAGCTTCAGCCTTTCCTTGAAAGGTTTCAAAACCTGACAGGGTTTGGCCCTGGCCAACCTGCTCTGAGCAAAGGGTTTGGTACTGATGATCGTTGCAGATGGCTTCCAAATTCAGCCATTCTGTGTGATTCTATATGCTGACAAAAGGAGTATCACCTCGGTTCTCTTCTGTACTTCTGCCTTCAAGATATTTTCAGGCACAGGTGCTGGATTGTAAGGAGCATGTACAGCAGACTGCAGTCTATGCTGCTCTTGGTTGTTTTGTCTACTGCTGTTATAAGCCTGGTCAATAATTAAGTGAAAGTGAGAGAGAAGAGTAAGTGAAGGGAATGGGGATTCAGTTTCTGAGTAAAGGAATGTGTGTAAGCCATTTTTCAATGAGTTGGGTAAATGTGGTGTGCTGCTTTGACTTAGTGTTAATTTTTTTCACAGTACCTAGTATGAGATTATGTTTTGGATTTGTAGTACTATTATTAGTATCATTAGTATTGGTATGATTAGTATAATTATTTTATTTAATTTATTTTCAATGATGAAACTGTTCTTATCTCAACCCATGAGCTTTCTTATCTTTTCTATCCAATTCTCTCCCCCATCCCATGGGGAGAGGTAAGCAAGATGATGTGTGGTGCTTATGGCTTAATGACATACTGAGGTTAAACCATGACATCTAGTCAAGACACAAACAGTGCAAGTGAATATAGTATTGAAAAAAGAGGTCTGCATTGCAACATCCCATTGTTTTAACAGAGCTGCCAAAAGAAGTCCCTGAACATGACAGGGAGGTGATCTTGTTCAGGACGTAGTTTTAAGGTGTTTCTTCAGGTAAAGTTCTGATGGCTATTAAGGAAGGTAAGGAATACAATAGTACTCCATCCGTTAAGTTGAGGCGCATCAGAAATATAAAGGCAAATTTACTATCCACATGCAGAATTTTCTGTTTCTTAAAAGCAGAAAGACATGAAAGGTCTCCTGCACCTCACCAGAGCTCTTTGACTTCAGAGTGTTACATCCATTATGCCAATCATATATTTGGTGCAGTAATCAACTCTAGAGGAAATAAATTATCCAGAAAGATCAACTTTTAAATGTTGTAGAGATTCCTTTGAATCTGGTAATACAAAGGGAAACCCTAGTTCTGGTGAAGCAAGACAAAAGGATCTAAGAAATGCGTACCTGAGGAATAACACTACAAGATAATAAACTAAAGAATTTTTATGCCAATAATATGTCTCCCTAGAGATCACCAAGGCAGATACCCACAGCTAGTGATAGCTGAGGCTTCAATCAGGACCTCTCACACTGAAAGCATTTTCCTAGAATACCACAGGAAGCCTATGTGTAATCCTACTTACTGAAATTGTGGAGATTCATATTCAAAAAGTATAATTCATCTGCCAGCTACTTGAGAAATCGCCAGCAATTTTCCTTCTTACTTTAAGAACAGTTTATCTGGGAATATTTTATATGTAGGAAGTGGTTCTTGACATAACATCTAATTCTATATTTCAGTTTTCTATTAAGCTTATGACAACTTTATTCAAGAGTTAAAATAGACATAAAACATACTCTTCGTTGGGTTTGCTAATATTTTGCAACCTCCCAGTAATATTTCTGTTTAAGGTTCAAGGTGTAAAGTTCAAGGGGATTTAAAAGGTATCTCTAAACATTTCTAGATAAATAACACAACTGCATCTCCCTGTTTTACTGTTTGCATTTTCCAGGTTTATTACTGTGGATATGTTCGGACATCCAATATTTGTCTATGGTGTTTCTGAGCATCCTAATGCTGAGTGTGGCATGATTTGAGGGCCTGCATAAGTGGGTTTTAGCACAGAGAAGCCCCAAGATGCAAAACCTTCAGGGTGACAAAATGCACACTTTGTGTTTCACAAGTATAAGTAGAGAAGATATTGAGAGATGGCCTGTGTAGGAAAGTGCTACTAGGCAGCTACTAGGCAGTTTTTTTGGCACGGTATATTAAGAAAAGTTTAATTTCCATTCATGGGGTTCTGCCACCTGTGCTGGAGAGAATAGCTGGATGATGTGGGGATGTCCTGAACAGGACCAACATTTTGAGTGGTAAGGCCTTTTCACCTTTTGGGGAAGGATATATCTCATCTTCTAATGATATGGAAATGTGAACATGTTAAGTAGAGTAGAAAGATGGAGGGCCAGGATGTTCCAGGACTGGGGCAAGAATATTAAAAATGTGCAGAAGAAGGTCTGATAAAGTATTAAAGAGAAGAAGATGGGATGAAGAGAAACAGGTAAAAAACATTTGCTACAACTAATGATGTGAAAATCTCAAACACTAAGCTGACAAAGAGGTTACAGCAGAATCTTTAGACAAGGGCAAGCTTTGAGTTGTGTAGTAGAAGAAATACGAAACATAAAAAAGCAGAAGTTTGCAAAATAGGAGAACCTAGGTATATAGTAGTTAAATGTGATCTGCAGCCATTTAAGCTGCATAAATTTTTTGCAGTTCTTGCAAGACTAAGTTATCTCATTGCCTTGAAGGAAGGGGACCAAGAGGGACCCATGTATAAATGACATGTATTTATGTTAGGAAATACAGAACAGAGTGCTACTAGAGATGAACACTGAGATAAAACTTCCTGAACTGAATTCTATCTTAGGGTTTCACAGGTCCAAACAAGCAAAGCTTCTGATTCACGCATAATTATATATTTTTTATTTTGATATTTATATAAGTTTGCATAAAGTAATTAAATTGTCCAGGAACAAGGAGAACCCTGGGGTTTAAGTCAGACATACTTGGAATCCTGTATGTCTGGAACCCTTCAATTCCACAAAAGCCTCTTGACCACAAAAGCCTCTTGAACCAAAGATTATTGTTTATGAAATAGTTTGTGCTCCTCAACCACGTTTTGAAAGAAAATATTGTTTGACAAAATTCTTTGATCAGGTCTGTTTGGAGAGAATAATAATTAAGTGATAAAAAAGAGAAAGGGTTCCAAAGCAAATAAAAGTAATTCAAGGAGGCTGTTAAAATCGGCATATATTAGCATATAGTCAAGTATTCTGGGGCTTTAAATATGAGTTAAAACTTGTACCAAAACACTTGATTATATTTTATAATCCAAAGTATGTGAATGGAAATTGGAGGATGAAGGTCTCTTTTTCATAAACATGAAAAAGGCATTTTTGATAGAAATTGCAATTCTTAAGCTATATTGACCACTAGAGAAACACACCTTACCTTCTTTTCTTTTTTATTTAAGGGATATAAAGCAAGGAGAATGTAGAGGGACATAGTAGGGCTATGGAACCATACTTGGGGGCAGGCCTGTAGGGACCCTTCTGGCACACTGAGGGTAGCTCAGAAGAGCTGCAAGTAAGCTCTTTCAGGAATAAATCATTCTTCCTGTTCAGCAGCAGTGGTTTAAAAAAACAAAACAAAACAAACCCAAAAACACCAACAACAAAACACACAAAACAAAACAACCAAAAACAAAAATCAAAAAACCTGCAGGCTTTCAAGCTTTGGCAAATGAGAAACAGGACTTGCTTGAGAAACCAGGAGTAAAGATGAATGTTCGTATAGCTTTTCTGTCAGTGAGAAAGAGAACTTCCCCTGGGGCTGGGAGGATGGCTGAAGAATTTTATCAGAGGTTCATTGATCCCCTTTCTGTTGTGTTTGCAAGGGCTTTCAGTGATGTCTTGAGTGAAAGAGCATTAGGATCTTTACCAAATAGTAGACTTTGAATTGTTTTCTTCCTTTGGCAAAAATAAAGATTTAGAAAATACTAGAGATCAGAGACTTACTGCTTATTTAAAATAGATTACAAAATTTTTGTTCTATTTTAGCTGAGAGACTGGGAAAGAAAATAGCAAGGTAATTATTATGTCTCATTCGCTCTAATATCCTTAAAGGTCACACCCTGGCAGAAACTTTGTGAAGTTTGTGGGAAATATTTGAAAGTGCAGGAGAAGACAAAAATGTACTAGTCTTGAATCTAACCAAATGTTTTAGACAGAGTGAAAATTCTCTCACATATATCAGGACTAGATTGTCCTATAGTTTGTTAAATTGCATTACAAGCACCTTCTGTCTTAATGAAATGTGTTCCATTATGTTTTTAAATGTTTTTCTTTTATTATTTTGTTGCATGGGAGGAATGGATTTAAGAGGATTTCAGGGTTTAGCCACTCAGCTGGAGGGAGAGAGCTTTTGTAATGACCCAGAAAGTTGTCACATTTACAAATGATGTTGTGATAATAGTAGGCTATGCAAGGTAGTCATATCTGTGTATACGTGTGCATACATATGTAGACAGGTACATTCATGTATGTACATACCAGTTTTAACATTAACATTGATAGATTATACAGAGAAAAAGCAGTGATTAATGTGACCGAGAGTGTGACACTGGGATGTTTATTGTGGAATGCTCCTTCGTACCTCCAGAGGCCTTAAAGGTGAGATGAGCCTTTTTTCAGGGAAGGAAGGAGGACTGTTTGCTGTGGTTTTTGTTTGTTTTCTTAAGACTAACTGATTTTCAGCAATGATTCAGTATCTGAACAGAAATGGGAAAACTTTGTCTCCTGTCAGGTAAAAGTGATGAGGTGGAATAGATAAGCCTTGACTTTGGCAGGAAAAGGGATGTTAACTAAACACTTCACTCTTGCTGTTTGCATTTGTGTGACATGTGTATCCTCCCTTTTCAGATTCTTTTATTAAAGGGTTTGAGTTACTCCAGATGTTTTGGGGCAAGAAATGCGACTTAGTGAAGAAATAGTGATCTTAACACTTAATTCTTGTAGATAAGGTCTCCCTCTGTTTTTCACTGCTGACCATACCAGGAAATGATCCACTCTACTTAAGGCACAATGATATAATTGGGAAGTAAGGTAACTAAACTAGGTAGGCTATTGTTGTGGTTTAAACTCAGTCAGCATCTAAGCACCACACAGCTGCTCACTCACCTCCTACCACAGCGGGATGGGGGAATCAGAGGAAAAATGTAAGAAAACTCATAGGTTGAGATAAGAACAGTTTAATAATAATAATAACTACTACTAGTAGTGATAAGTAGAAGGAAAACAACAAAAAAGAGACAAAACCCAGGACAAAAACTAAAAAAAAACCCCAGGTGATACAACTGCTCCCTACCCATCAACCAATACCCAGCCAGAGCAGCGAGTGCTCCCCCCAGCCAACTTCCCTGAGTTTCTGCACTGAGCATGACACCTTATGGCATGAAATACCTCTTTGGTCAATCCTGGTCAGCTCTGTTTTCTGTGTCTTCTCCCAGCTTCTTGTAGAGAAGAAGCTGGGAACACAGAGGCAATATGAGAAAGTGAAAAAATCATTGACATAATGTAAACATTTATTAGCAATAACAAAATCCTCAGTGTTATTAACATTCCTCTTAGCACAGATCCAAAATGTGGCCCCCCACTAGCTACTATGAAGAAAATTAACTTTATCCCAGCCAAAACCGGCAGACCTGTATCTCATTCATCACTTGTCAGTTAGGGAAGGGTTAGTGACAGGGCGTGAAAATGTCTTCTTGATGATCTTCTTTGCTTTTGTAATCTTCTGTGTTCTTGTGTAACTGAAAATCTTGGCTTTTGTGGAGTTTGTTTTTTTACAGTTTTACTGTCATTGATTTTATTACTAGTACCATAGGTGTTGCTTAAATAGAGGTAAAAGAGAAAAGAAATCTTACTTTAAACTGAAATTCAGATCATATATAGAATTATTCAGTTCTTAGCAGTGACTGAGAAAATTCAGAAAAATTTTGGGACATGAATGTTGGTTTCCATGTATGTTGAATTTCATGAAAACAAAGTTTTTCAGTTTTAGGAAATAGGGCCATGAAAGATCTATGTGTTTTCCTGTAATTCAACTATTTAATGATACTTTTTCTCTCTTTTGAAGTCAGTAATAAGGCTGGGGAGGGGGATGAAGATGAAGGAAGAGGGACACATGTCCATCCAACTAGAGTGAAAAGTCCGATAATGCCAACTGCCACTCAGATGGGACATGGAATGTCCTCCCCTGTGTCTTTGGTGCTTTTTGTTGAAAAAATCTGAAACATTTTAGTTTTTTCTTGAAGCAGTGTTCATATTTTGAAGTTCTATTGATCAGCTAGACAGCATGCTCTAGAGTTAATAAGGTTGTTTACTTCCATCTCTGGAGATCTGCATTATGTTATTTCTGGACACCTTGAAAAGAAAACTCTTAAATATAACTTGAAGTCTTATTCAGATCATTTATAGAAGGTGCCAAAGTACCTCTCAGAAATATTT
The DNA here is from genome assembly GCF_000690775.1 of Eurypyga helias. Lineage (NCBI taxonomy): Eukaryota > Metazoa > Chordata > Aves > Eurypygiformes > Eurypygidae > Eurypyga > Eurypyga helias. The sequence goes on from NW_010273741.1 coordinate 31,779, forward strand.
GGAGCCTTAAGACCAAAAGATGAGAATTTCACACGATCTGCTATTTAGGATTGCCAGACTCACTTCAAGTACGGACAGTAGAGTGCAGCTTCTCTGCGTAATCTAGGCAACAATACTAGATAATCTGAATACAGATTTTTTAAAAAATGGTGTCTTTATCTTCTTATGACATATCACACAAAAGAGAGAATAATGAAATGTATCTTCTGCCTGTCAAACTGACGCTACAAGACTCTTGACTTTCACAATATTGAGTACAGATCTAGGCTGACATTCAACAAGTGACTCCTAGAAGGACACAGGGATTTTTTATCCAGAATTTAACTTCAATAACAATATCTGAAACAGTTACATTCATTGCTGTTATCCTGATGGAATAAGGTCACCTGTGCTGGAAGCAAAACAAGAGAAGGGAAGTGTAGTATTGTGCTGCCTTTCTGCAGTTTAAAATTAAGCAGTGTACGTCCTTGGCCACTGAACCATAAACCTGTAGGTCTCTAGTGGATGGAGAGTGCAGGTGCACTGTCAATCACAGCCTACGAGGCCTATCTCACCATTGTCTGGCTTTACATGCAAACGCTATCTTTTAATGAGATCTTAGCTATTAGAAATCCTTCCAGGTTGTGCTAGGATTCCAGTTCTTCAGACATTCAACTTTTTTGTTTACTTTAGACTCTATCAGCATATTGGATTTTTTGGTGTTAAATGGAAGAGCCCCTTGGTAAGGGAAAGGTGTGGCCAGAGCACTGCAGTCCGCCCTGTGTCTCAGCCACTTCTTCACTGTGTGAACGGACAGCTGTGAGCTTTCTACTGTTTTCAGGCTGTCTGGCAGTTACAATGTTAAATTAATTGCATCCCAAAATATTACTTGACCTTTGCTCTAGTGTAAAGCTGTATTAAAGCAGCATCCAGAAGTCTGTTCCAATGCCTTGGTGGATGAGGGCAATACCTGCGGGTAGTAAGAGACAACCTCTTTGCTTAGGCAACTTGCTGTTAAACAGACAAGACAGTTTCCTCGTGCCTCAGTTAAGCACTTTTCTCACGCTTCTGTTGGTTTGCCCAGGGTAGGTCAGGGCTTCTGTGAGAGGAGCTAAATATTGAACCCAGATTTGCTGAGTCCTCATTTAGTATGTTAACCACAACGCTATTTTTTTCCTTTCACAGCTAGTGTATTTGCTTTCCATTTTTCAGAGGCAGCTTTAAAGACAGGCTAAATTATTAACTGGAGGCACTAACATTTGGAAAACAAAAAGCTCAAGGACACACATACAGTAGCTCTCAGCCTGCGGTGGTATGGGGGTTGTTTTCTGACTGATACTGTAAGAGCAGAATTAGCATAATCAGCGATCATTACTCCAGAGTCTCTGGACTCTTTGATGCTCTTGCTGTGAGCAGAATGTGCTCCAGCGTGCTGTGCTCCACTCACTGAGAAAATGAAAGATTCGGAAAGACCACGGATTAATGATCTCCAGTTGGCCAGTTTCACTTGTGTAGGTAACAGCAGGTAGGTTGATTCTGAGGAAAAGTTCCAGTTCATATATTTGAATTTTAAAGGGGATGTCTATCCTTTGAGTGTATGCTAGCATGATCCCCTCTGCAGTGTAGCAGAGCACTATTAATGAAATCACTGCTGGCTTTTCATGTTTTACTGCTGTTGACATTTTTGCAGCTGTTAGAGAAATGACTCAAGGCCTATAAGTTCTGGGTCATTTTTCATTTATGGGATATTTTCTCCTCTACATACTCAGTTCTGACTTTTATTTTTATTAATTACTTATTGTACCTGAGGATCAGAGTGATATTTAATAAGATTTTTATAACCTTGCACAGAGATAGGGTTTTTATCTGAAACCACCTTTGCCAGCCTATTTACGCAGGACCAAATTCTGATATCCTGTAGTGAATAGACTCTTTTTTGTTCAAGTTGCTTGAGGCACATTGCATCATGCTTCTAAATTTTAAAATTTTTGGTTGCTTGAATTTATATGGGAGGTCTAGAGCTTACAATGTTTACTAGCAGTTTGAATAACAGTGGTAGAAATGGGATACACAGTCAACTCCAAATAATGACATTTTGGATTTAATATTTTTGGGTTTTGACCTTCACAGTATAAACTGATCATTAAATACACAGCTTGTACTTGAAAATCTTCATGAGCTATATTAGAAACCTCTGTTCTTGAACAGTGTCGATGAGATTAAGGTGATACTAAAATAATCACAGAGGAGTATTTTTAATAACCTTTAAATAACCTCAATATCTCTGTGTTTAAAAGAATGGAAGACCATGACTTACTCCTAATCAATCAAAAATACATTTTTGTTGATTCAGCTTCCTCAGTGACTTGGCAAGATTCTTAAAATTGGCAATGCTAAAAGATTACAGTCTGTTTGAAATTAACAGAAGTAGTTTGATACTGCCTGACCATATTTGCCCTATCCAAATGATATGTTCTACCTCTTGATAGTAATTATTATATAATTCCATACATGCCAGGTTAGAACATGGTTAATAGAACTAAATGGCTCATTTCTCTTTTTCCTTCATTTAATCTCCAAGGTTTATTACCCCCAGTAGAGAGCGAGAGGTATGTCCCTTGCAAGAAATTGTCCACAGTGTTTTCAAATGAGATTGCTTGGAGGTGTATAGATTTTTGTGTAATTACTCATCTACATTTTTCCTGCTAACCTTTATTACTCATGCTGCTTTTGATTTCACTAACAGCATTGTTTTAAAGGATAAGAGCCACTTCAAAATGTTTGCTTTCTGAATCAATGCACATAGACCCAATTGAATGAAAAAATTAGTATTTTCACTGTCCTTGCATTCTCTAAATCAATGCAAGCTTGATTCTGACTATGTCAATGCTACTAAAGTCCCCTCTCAGGGTCTGATTTCTTTGGCTCCCAGGCCGAGTGGTGCAGGAAGACTCATTTATCAGTGCAACCTCACTCTCCAGTGGGTTGGACAATAGAATTGGTCCAGTCTTCTCTGTGGCCCTATGACCCAACAGGCCTTTAATGACATTTTGTTTTCAAATACATAAAGGCATATATGTCACAGTCTGCTTTTAAGGTTTTTATAAAGACTTGGTAAGACTATGTGTCTCATGTCTCAAAATGTGGTATGATGCATGTCGGAGTGTTGGAGGTTAGAAAGGTAGTCCTGGAAGACTGTGGAGGGTGTGGAACAAGCTAATTCTTTAATTACCTTATCACAACAAGCTGCAAACAACAAGCAAAGTATCTGTCAACCGTACCTGGTTATGTCTCAAAGGAACTACTGAGTGCAAAGAGGACAGTCAGGTGTGAACTGGAGTGCTAAGCCTTCAGCCTGAGAGTGCACTTGGTTGTTATACATGCTACATAGCAGAGTCTTAAAAACAAAAACAAAAACAAAAACAAAACAAAAAAAAAAGTGTCCTGTAGATGCTATACAGATCATAAGATGTTTTCTATCTTGAGCTTGGATAACAGAAATGACACCTATTATTATGGGTAAAGTTTGCAGCATATTTTTCTTCATAAACTAATCATAACTTCCCCAAACACTGATAATTTTGGCGTAAGTTTTTCCACATTTTGAGTAGTTATTTTATTTTAATGCTTCAGTAAAAATGTTTCAGTCATTTAAAATGAAAATTAATTTAGGAGAAGAAAAATATTTTTCTTTCAAAAATAGTATTACAATTTGCTTCTTTGAAGTGCTCTAGTGCCTTTGGGCTTAGCAGCAGGAACACTACATTTGTCAGGGTGGTTTTCTTCTACACTCATGAAAATATAGTTAGTTTGGAACAAATTATGAGACTCTGAAAAGCCACATGTGCATATACAGTGAAGCGTGCTGTCAAGAAGCCTGCTGCTGAATTCTTTCTACACTTAGGTGCAGAGCAAATTCCCAAGCCTCACAGACTTTGATCTATGGATGAAGTACAGCAGCTGAAACCATGTGTTTTTTACTGGGCAGCAGGGCTGGGCTGGGAGATAGCTGTTTCAGGTCTTTCTTGCGATTTTGTTAATAATTCTGGATTCACCACTGCAAGACCTCATATATCTGTTTCAGATAGGATGGCTGAGCAGTTTCATAGGTATTTGGTCTGTCGTCTTCTCCCCTCTCCATTCCCTAGTAGCTGATCCACATAAATAATAACTTAAATTCACCAACGGATTTTCATCAAAAGCTCTTGGTCTAGGCTACTGGTTTAAAAGACCTGAATTAAAATCTATTGGTTTCTAATGTCATGCTGAAATAGGGAGTTCTTGTCTTATTTGCAGGAATTTTTTATTTTTTAAGCTTCCTTCTCCTTTTTCTTTTATTTTAAAACATACTTTATTTCCACAGTTGAGATTAAATATATGATCCTATTCCAGCCTGTGTATATCTACATGCTGATAATCTATTAATTTTTCTCATTATATTTTTATATCTCCTTTATTCAGTGCACAGCCTGGATGCTGAATGAAAAACAGAGCAGTAATAAAAGCAAATATTATTTGTAGTTGAGATGAAAACTAACTATATTTTCTGGATTTATCACCATTTTCTACATAATTTTATTTAAAAACTTATAATAAGTGCAAGGATTCTGAACTGAAGTTGCAAAGGGAGCTTGAGTCTGTCATTTTCTATGTGCTTGCCTTTGTGGTTGTTATAAGCCATGAAGTATTTAACTTAATCAGTACATTTAAAAGAAAATTAGTTATACAAAGCCACACAGTGCCACACACACATAAATGCATTTAATTGTCAAAATTGCTGAACAAGATATCTCTCAAGAAAAGCTTTACTATTATAATTTTCACATTTATGCAGCACACCTACAGCAATTAGGGGGTTTTATAGGTAATATTTTTATTGATCGTTGACAGTTCTATTCTTTCAGTGAGACCTGTGAGGCCTTACTGACAATGTGAAAAATTAGACTTCTGAATAGGATACTTGGCAAAACGGATCTCTTGGAAGAAATCCAGCTGTTGATATGGTCTTCTCATAAGTTCTTGATCACATCACATTTTATAATATACTCAGACACATCATATTTTAAAGATATGTTCATTTTTCTGTGTTTGGAAGTGAAGGCAATATTTTACACAATTAGTAATATCTACTCTAAGCTGCTAAATAGCATTTCCCTATAATGTGACAAGTAAGTATGTTGTTAGCTAACACAGATAGTGCAATCTCATTGTGGGAGTTAAATGATGAGATGAAATGGCCCATGAATTGGATGTGTGGGTTACAGTTCCTTAGGCATTATAGACTATATCACTAATGAAGCAATTTGTTCTGTGTCCACTTACATTTCATTTGCTGCCATCAACAATTAAGAGATGTCATAGTAAGGTCATTCAAGATTAACACCTTGTCTTTCCAAAGATCTCATTAAAACAGAGAGAAATTCTAATTTCTAGCCAAGATAATGTTAATTCAATGGGAGAATAAATATTGTGGAAGCAATTTGTGCAAGAGAAATTAATGTTAGATGCATTGGTCTCTTTTACTAGAAGAAGTAATTCTTACATGGAAAGACATACTAATGAAAATAGTAGCAAGGCACATTACTGTAGGAATTGGCTGGGTACCTTGGCCTAGTTATGGAAGCATGTCTTGTTGCCTGAATTTTGCACAGATGTGCAGACCCATAAATAAATTGAAGAGAAAATAAGATTTCTCCCTTTGCTGATTGCCAGTATTACAGCTAAACTACAAAGAAAGTAATTTCTCCAACCATCATGCATTTACTTCCCAGTCATCTTGGAAACTTGTAACAGTGAAGAGAGTTATAATTGACATTTCATTCTAATATATTGGCTGCCTTGCCTGAATTCCGACTGGCTGATAAAGCTCATGGAAATCCAGAATCTCATCATGTTCTGAACAATTTCAGTCCAGCTCTGTGGCAATCTAAGCACTTAACCAGGAAAATAGGAAACACAATATTTGGGGATTCTACTTTTCAAAATGCACAAGAACACAGTAGCTGAAATAATCAAGTTGTCCCTGTATACTGCAATTCCTTTTCAACCTGCAAAGCAGAATAAAGGAAAGATTCAAAATAATACACGTACCAATTTAAATAAGTAAATGCACAGGCATGTATTCAACCCTACTATACTACTGAAGTTACATTTAATATAAATTTTATCATAATATCTCATTTTTTTAAAAGAGGAAAAGATCAATAATATTCTCTAGAGATTTTGCATTACACCCCAGTTATCTGAAAGAAAATGTGATGAACATCAACTCATTCTTCAGGTCATACTTTCTGAATAGATGTGGATAATATTACACAGAGTAAAAGTATTGATCTGCCAGGTGCTCCAGAAATGAAGTGTTATGTCTTGCAACTTGCTCTTCTTTACTATTCCATCATGTTTTCATCCACATGGGCTTCTTTTCTTGAGAATGTATTACTTGTATAATGAGCCTTATTTCATTCTAAATCTGAAAAGCGACCTTTTTTGGGCTTGCTTTTTCAGTGTGTGTGTATGTGCTTTGTATAAGAAGTTTAAACAGAAGTTTATGACTTGATAGTTGTACAGATATAAAGATTTTTAATACTTTTTCTTTTTATTTGATTTGCATAAATGCTGTAGGTTTGGGATTTTTCCCCCCAGTGTTGCAGGCTATCAAGATCCATGCTAAGCTTATCAGTAATGGCATGACCACTAAACAGCTGTTTCCCACTCTGCAAAATGTCTTATTAGTATTTGGCCCCTAACCACAAAGTTTTTGAATTTTTATTGTTGGGCAAATAAAGATCATAAAGTCATCTTGCTTCCTAATAGAATGATCAAATTACCAAACTCCTGGAGCCAGGGTTACTCCTCAGGTGTTGTATTTCTGTCAGGCAGATTGCTGCAGAGGTGGGTGTCGGGCCAGGTTTTCTCACATGCTTTGTGTTGTTTGCTTCAGAGAAGAATCTAGAAACTCCAGCTTTGGAATTCCCTGCTCATGGGCATGGCTCAGAGTAGTGGGGTGAATGGGGAAAGAGCTTTGGCTTGTCATTTTTCTACTGCATCTTTGAGAATAAAGCCCTGCTACTAAACTGAAGGTGCGCCATGCACTTCTCTGGCACCAAGATCAAAACAGGCGTAAACCTGCCTCTAAATGCAACAGACAGATCCTGGTCTACAAGAAGTTCTTGTGAAGTCCACTTACCTATCCTAACCCCTTCCCAGGAGCTGCTTGAGAGCATGCTACTTTATCCAGACCACCAAAATACCAAGCGAGCTAGTAGTATACACAGACAAGATGGACTCATGGGGGATGTGTCCTTTGGCTCTGTATAACCTGGGAGCACATGGTTAGCCCCAAAGCTTTAGCATTTTGTCTCCCATATGGACTCACACTTAGAAGTTTGTGAAGCAAAATTATTTTTGTTATTCTGAAATGACATGTTTATTATTTTGTCACTCTATAATTTAGAAATAAAAAAGTGTGTTATGTTCTGAAAAAATGGAAGTTTCACTATAACCTCTCTTTTAATTACTTGTAAGAACATCACTCTGTCTCTCAGTCCTATAACTTATGTGTCACCTTGAGCTGACATTTTCTTAAGGGACTTAAGAAAATTTAATTTTCCATGTTTTGTTAAAAGCTTAATGCATGACAAACAATTTCAGGGGAACACACTGCTAATCGGCTAAATTTGAGCTGCTCAGAGGTAATGGTCCATATGCATGCCTTACCTTGTGAAACCCTGTCGGGAATCAGAGGTTATTCTGGAGACCACACTCTTGCATGAAACATAAATATCTCATATGTATCTTGGAGTTTGGTGGGGAAGGAAATAAATGCAAAGAATACGATGGAAAAGCCGATACTTGATAACTGCTTTCCCTGCAGTAATTTTATTCATCCTTGTGAAGTAACTCTCCATATTCGTCTGTATGGTCTTGCCCAGAATTGACCTCCTTACCTTTTGCAGGATTAATTTCCTCCTCTTTCAAGATTCTCCATAGCCTTTCTTAATACTACTTACAAACTATTCAGTACTGTGAAGCTGTCAACTCACATGTCCTGTTTGCTTGCTGTGGTGAAATTCATCACTTTTCTGAAATATTTTTGAAGGAGCTTCCTATCTTTAAATATTTTTGTGTGAATTTTTAAGTTTATATTTTTGCAAGAGCAATGTGTAAACACTTTTTTTAAAGGTCTCCATGGTGCTCATGAGACACTTGGCACCAGTCAAGGATTTTTTTGCACTGGAGTAATTTTTCTGTTATGATGGTCGTATCAGTTCCTTGAGTTTACCTTTCCAGTTATCTAGAAAGTAACTATCTAGCCATGTGTGTCAAACTAGACTGTAAATATTACTGAGCAGAGACAGCATTTTTGTGCTGTGTTCATGGGGCATGTGAAACAATAGCGGTGTCACTGAACCATGTCTTCCTTTATTTCCATATACACATGCAAAACCAGAGTTCTGCAGCAGAACAGACAGCGTGCAAGGCAATCCTTATTTTCAGAGTCCCAGGACACATTCTAATGACCAGCTCCTAAAAAAGAAACTGTTTTTAAAACTAAGCAGGTTCTCTGCTGCTTACAGGACCCTGCAGAACCCATAACAACTGCCTACAAGTTTCCAACTTTGCCTCGTGCAGATTAAAAATTCTTCCAGGCTCTAAGAAGAGGAGCTTGGAAACCCTGTGTAGAGGAGCTTTATTGATCTTATTTTCCAGACCTTGGGGTGGGAAGGAGGGTCCTCATCTCACTATAGTCTGGAGGCGAAGAACCATAATGGGTCTAGAAGACAAACCATGGCGGGGGTGTTGGAACTAGATGCTCTTTAAGGTCCCTTCCAAATCAAACCATTCTATGATTCTATGATATACATGGAAATATATATATACAGATGTATATGTATGTAAACAATATATATGTGTGAGGACATGCATAAACATATATGTAATGGCATGATCATTTCTTTACTCTGGACTACTGTATTAAAATGTGGACAATATAATTGTTTTGGGGAGATTATCAAGTCTAGCAAACCTAAACCAGTTTCAAATCACCTTTTTGATCCTCCAAAGAAAAAGACTGACAGAATTCAGCATAAAAATCAGTAATGCACCCCTGACTTACCTTTAAAAAAAATCATTTTCTAGATATTATTACTTCTAATGCTCACATTTTATTTGTCATATTCACAAAGTTTGATTCTAGAAGCTCCTTTCTATGTGGTGGTGGTGGTGGTGCTGGTGGTGGTAGTAGTAGTAGTAGTAATAATAATAATAACAACAATAATAAAATGATGAAACAGCAGATTGAAAGATACATATTGGTATATATAGTCCTGAAAGTGAAGCAGTATCAAGGAAAGTACTTTGCTGTTATGGTAAGAAATGTCAACTTTCACACAAAAAGTCATTAACTTTTTTCTGTTTTGAATTATCATTTTGGCACTTTCATATAACACTAAGGTAATGGATTTTCATTATAGCCACAGTGCAAAAACATTGGCTGTGGAAAAAGCAACAGGGTTCAGATTAATAGGAGCCGACAAGCTGACCAAAGAGGAAGTGGCAGCATGGCTGGCACCATGGCTCAGTGGTTGTGACAGGCAATTAGTGAACAGAGCAGAACAGATGTAACAGGAGGCAGCAACAATTTACTGTAGCATTAGCTTGCTCACTCTCTAGTGCAGAGCACTGATACTGTTTGCTGATACAAATAAATACTAATATGATCTTGGGAGGGGAAAAGAGGCAGTGTGCACAGTCATCTTACAGGTCTGAAAAAAAATTACCACAAACCAAACCAACAACACCAAAACAAGCTCAGGTAGACCTAAGGGCAAACAAACAAACACCCCCCACACCCCCCAAAAAACCCACAAAAACAGTCTTCTGGGCTTTTGATAATGAGATTGAGATTCTTGCTTCATTACCAGATTGTGATGTGTTTTGGTAAAATAGCATACTATAGAGAACTTGTAATAGCATGTTCAACTTTCACAGCATTCTAAGAGGATGCACAATTTTCAATTTCTTTCCCCATATTATGTCCTTACCTCCTTACCTGTGTGGTCAGAGGAGAAAATAACAATCATGTGGGATGTTTTTGTGGTTACAAGTGTTGTCTTGAAATTTTTAAAACCCAACCACAAAATTTGCACCTTGCTTTTTAAGATTATTTTTTAAAAGAGAGTGCAGATGTCAGAGTGTGTTAAATTAAGTTAATCTACCTCAGAGTTGTGGTTTCAGAAGGATCTGGGTAGATGTCTTCAGGCTCAGAGGATGAAGCGATCAATATGTACAGGGAAGTTAAGACTTGGTGGCTTACCATTTTCTACTGTGCTAAGAATTGTGATTTTACAGAAAGTAGCAGTGAAACTACTACGTTGCAGTGAAACTACTATGTTGCTGTTAGCAGCACAGAGTACACCATCTTCATTCTGTAATTTGACTTATATTCTATGTGTTATGGATACATACATTTTATTTATAACTGGAAAAGAAACATGTCACTCTTGTGAGTACAGTCCATCGAATCACTATTGACATCTCGCATTGACAATATTAACAGCACAGTAATTTGCTCCATTCCCACAAAGATCAGGCATTTACTTGCAAAGTATTACAAATCAGACAAATAGAACCCAGAAGGTTTACCTTCTGTGCTGAGTAAAGACTGGACCTTAAAGGCCAGTTTCATACCACCAGGTGGAGCTTGAGAATAATTTTTTATGGTACCAGATTAAAGATAGTCATATTTTACTGTAGTTGTTCTTCCCTCGCTGAGAGAGCATGTTGTGCAATAATGAAGACACGATTTGGTGCCGTTCACTCTGTGTCATGCCATTTTTTGTACTGCAAAGACTGCAAGAGCAACTCCTCTACCTGCTTGTGGCTCCAGTTGGCTGCAGTGGGGGTAGGGATGACTTCTGGTAACTTGCTGTCTTTTGCTGAGTTTCCATAGAGAAGAACCTTTCCTATCCTCTTTTAACTTTCTCCTTTAAATACTGGCACTTGTTTCACTTTCACAGGAAAAACATAGTCCTGCACTCAGAAGTTATCTCTCTTTGAGTCCCTGAGAAAAAATGTTATGTCGAATCAGAAGATACTGTTTTACTCAGTGGAAACAATCATATGTAAATACTTAAGAAATATATGATTTAGTGTGGTTTAATTAAAGAAGATAAAAATTCATTCATGTAAACTAACACAATAACTTTTCAACTAAATTGGAACAGGACAAAACTCAAGTTTTTCCTTAAAATTGGAAGAATCATATTAATTTGTGTCAATAAGTGTTTATTTACAGAAATATGTGTGCATATATGTGACATTAAAAAAAATATGGGGGTTGAGGGAATGATGTCTTCTTTACTTAAGTGAATAGCTAATTCAATTCCATTTGAAACTGCAGTTGTGCAGTTGTTCTACTTTGTGAAGATGGAAAAGAGGAGATGCAGTTTACTCTTCACTGTGCTTCCCAGGCACATACTGTATACGAGGTTTCTCTCTTTCTCAGTTAAAACTACATTTGCCCTTAGCTAACATGTTCAGTCCTGTGTCTAAAGGTTCAGGTTTCAAAGCTTGATGGCAAAATAATCTTATAGTTAGGTAATTTTGATATTTCTTTCTTTTTTTCTTTCAAGATATATGTTTCTTAAGACCTTATTTAAGTTGGTTTCAAATAAAGTTCTTGAGATCAAAAAAAACCCAGAAAATGGGAATTACCTATTAAACCCTAAATCTGGTGGGGATTTTTGGGTTTGGTTTTTTTTGGGGTGCGGGCAGGGCTTGGTGTTGTGTCCACTTTCTGTCTGTAGCTTACTACAGCAGTCAGGAACAACTTGCAGGACAGCAGCACTTAGTGACTTGAATTGCGCCTTAAAAGGAAGCGTAGCAGCAAGAAACAGCAGCCTGGCACTTGAAATGGCATGAATCGCAAGTAAGAGCAACAGGGAGGATTCACAGAATTGAAAAATGCAGCAAGAGAAGTGGGTAGCCAAAAGCATTTGTGCTGCATAATCCCCACCTAAAATGAGGACCAAAATGGATGCTTGATTCTTCAGTTCTTTAAGACACAACAGTAAGTGACAGGACAAATTCTGGAACATTGTGCTGCTGTCCGAAGGGGCTGGCTAACTTATCTGAATAAAATTCTTATGCCAGGAACCTCAAGGTAGTCAGATTCAGGACCGTAGGCTTCATCTTTCTTTATCTACCTTAGAGATTTAAATTCCATTAAGATTTTCTGTTTCCCTTTTCTATTTAGTCACCACAGGGGCTGACCATGCATCCTGCTTCCCCTGGATACATGCCCTTCATGGCCTGGTACCCAGCTCTGGTACGTGCATTGCTACAAATATGTCTCATGGCAGTTCGTAGACAGATTAAAATGTTGCTCTACTTTCTCCCTAGCTACGTATCCAAAATCGGTTACAGTTACAGTCTTCTGGAGTTTATAATTTAGTTCTGATCCCCTGAGTCACAGCTTATTTTTCTAGAGGCCAAAGATATTGTATGAAAATGGCATCTCTATTTTTGGAAATAACCTGTTCTTTAATTTAATGTATCAGAAGTGTTACAAAAATCAATTATTATGGCCTGTGGTATTTCTCCAAGGTTAGACCAAGCGACCTTTTTGTCTGTGCCAGGCTTCAGAAACAAGTATTTTCAGAGGTCATAGACCTCATAGGCCCATCTAGAATTGCTGAGCATGGAGACTTCTGGTTATCTATAAAAGGGATTGAATTTATCATCTAGGACGTAGCTTCATAACATGGCAAGAATATGATTTGTATTTGTGAAAGTACTCTCAAAGAGACTTGCCACCAGGTAGACTTTTTTTAAAAAACAAGACTGTATAGTTTGTGTTTCATGAAAAGATGATTTAAAACTAATAAACACACTGAATAAGTAATTTTGTGTGAGAGAAAAACAAAAGGCATGAGGTAAGATATTCTGAAAATGTTTATATATGTCTCAAGTCAGACCAGTAATAGATTTACACTGCAAAATATGTCAGTGGTATTTATAATACAACCAAGAGGTATAGAAGTATTTCAGTGTGGTAGCCCAGACAAGAGGGGCTGGTATTTTTGGTTTAATTAAGACAAAAGTGGATTCAAAAGAAAACTCTGTGTTAAAAAAGGTTAAGATTGGAAAGTCTATCTTCATGAGATTGAAGAGTCATTTCATTTGTTTACTTTTCATATATGGGTTCTTGGGTAATCATAGCCTTGTGATAGCTATTAGCTGATATCAGCTAATAGCTGATACCCTTGAGTTCCCTTATGATAATGGGATAATAGATAGTTTTATGCTAAAGTATTCCAGTGTAATTCCATATTTAGAATAGATAGGGCTCTCAATATTTTGATTTTGCATTGCTTTATTTGTGACGGTAGATACTATTTTCAGTAAAATATTTATTTTCTCAAATGCTTTTCTATAACAACTAAATCTTATAGCTTCCGAAGCTCAAAAATGTAGGTAAGGAATTTGCAGGTATTATAGATGGGGAACAAAGGTATTGAAAAAGCAAAGGCAAAACACCCACTAATTTTGTTGATCTAGATGAAGATGCTGCAGGGTTAGTCTTTTAAAGTATTTAACATGTTGTAATATACTAATTCCTGTTCTGCTGTTTTAAATAGGAGAGATGGCCCCCAGCTTCCCCACAGGGTGTGCTGCCTGAAGAGTGAATGGTGACGGACTCTCTGTGGCCCTGTCTGCTAAAGGGAGGCCAGCAGTGGGAAATACAAGTAGAGCTGGGATGAACAGTTCTGGTGAGATCCAGCATTTCTCCTCCAACTTCTAAGTAGCAGATGCTTCCTCACCAAGGTTGAACCTCATGCAAGGGAAATAGCCACAACAGTCCAGTCTTGTCGGTTTTTCAGCTCAAAGTCTAATTATTGGAAAAAGGCAACATGCAATACATGTGTAGATCCAAGGTTTCATCATTGATGTAATTTGACAGTCTAATCAAAATAAAACAAAGAGTAATTCTTGGTCGAGTTACTATAGTCCAGTCATTTGTAGTCCAATAACATGTTAAGATAGTCCCAAGGTCCCAAGGGTGACAGCACCAGCCTTCTTTGATTAGAAACGCTGAAGCTCCCTGAGCTCTTCTCCAGGAAGACTTTGATGCTGGTGGTGGGTGTACCTTCCCCCATGGACTTGCAGTCTGCTTGGGTTTATTTGTATATTTTTCATTAACACTGTTTGCATACAATAGCTTTCTCTTCATTGATTCTCATTCAGTTTTGTGTTCTTTCTGTTACTTCTGGATTGGCTCATCAAGACTAACCCTGTGAGGACCATCATGGTTTGCATTTGCAGTGTGGGCCTCTGTTACCATCCTGTGTTTACATACTTGCAAAAACCTTTATATTCTATGTATAGTTCAGTATACACTTGTCATCACTCTGAACTAAAATTAACTTAAACCAAACTATGGCAATTGCCATCATAGCTGAAAGAAGTGTAAGCTGGGACAAACATGAACAAGCCCTGAGGCCTTTATTTGCAGCCAATACAAACCTATAGCCTTTTGCTATTAATGAAAAAAGGCAGTGCCGGAACAAGAGACAAAGCCATTTCTTTACTCTAGAAATATTTTGCTTGAAGTGGCTGCCTGCTGTACCTGTTCAGACAGCTAAGGATCAGTTTCTAGCTGTTCCAGAACCCAACTTCTGAAGTCACACACACGGATCAATGGGCATAGACATTTCATGTACACATCTGAAATGACCATTTTCCCTGGAGTGACAGAGTAAAGAACTGACCTGTAATTAATTAGATAATCATGTAACTGGAGACTTGTCATAGTTTAACGGGATAATGCCTATGCAAAAAATGGGATTGAGGTTTTCAAGGCAAGATAAATAGTGAAAACTGTTTTAATTATTAAATATTGGAGTTTATTTACAACTTTCTTAACTATTTAAATTTTGTTCATGTTTGTGTTTTTCTAGTTTTCTAACTGGCACATTAATTCCTTCCTTAATATCAGTACCTTGAAATTATATCATATAAAACTCTAGGTTGCCAGTAGATTTAGATCTTTAGCACCACAGCATAGACCTCTGTCACTTAAATAAATAAAATAACTATCAAGAGTTAAAAATTGTTATTAAAAACATATACTTTATAAGTGACTTGGGTTTTTTCCCACTGTACTGGATCAGGCTTGGATGGAGTAAAGTTTCTTCATAGCTGCTCATATGCTACTGTGGTTTACATTTGTGGTTAAAATGTTTATGGTAACATATCGAAGTTTTGGTTATTTCTGAGGAGTGCTTGCACAGCATCAAGACTTTCTCTCTTCTCCATTCCTCCCTCTTCCTCACAAAGCAAGTTGGCTCAGGGTTGGCTAGAAGTTGGGAAGGGGGCACAGGGAGAACAGCGGACCCAAACAGATGACAGGGATATTCCATACCATGTGGCATTGCGAACAACAAGAAAAGCTCAGGTAAAGGAGAAACAAGAGACAAAGTCTGTGGTGATGGCATTTGTCTTCCCAAGCAAACATTACATGTGCTGAGGTCCTCCTTTCCAGGAAATGGCTGGACATATGCCTGCTGATGGGAACTACTGAATCAACTCCTCTTTTTTCATGGCTTGCATGTGCAGCTTTTACTGTCCCATTAAACACTCATGATCTTGATCCACGCATTTGCTCACCTTCCTTTTATTTTCTCCCTGTCCTGCATGAGAGGGGAGGGAGTGAGAGACTGGGTGGGTGTTTGGTTGTTGGCTGGGGTCCACCCACCACATCTACAATAGATAAAATTTTCAAACAACTTGGAATCAGCTCTATATTTTTGAAAGATTTATGCAGCTTTTTTCCAGTCACCTCCATCCTTAGTCTTCCATTTCCTCCTGTGCTGGTCTTGTGCTTTTGCTTCTTCTGACACCTCTTGTGATCTCTTTGATCTCTCTCTTTCACTAGTAATACATCTTTCCAACTCTCATGACATCTTTCTTCCTTTATAGGTTTCATGCCTTCTCTTTTTTCTCACCCATCACTACCCCTCCAAGTCTTTCTCTCTGGTCTTTTGAAGTTCCCAGCTTCCCCACTTCCTCCCTATATTTTACTTTTCTGCAGACAAGCTGGTGTTTTCTTCCTTGGCACTAGGAAGTACAAAAAGATCACAAAGGAAGTTATCTCTTTGTCTAAGAGTTTGATCTATCAGTTGCTGGGTGGTGCAGTGGGTGGGGAACTCCTGTTCCAGATTGTGGGCTTCAATTAGCTCACCCATTTAGATGCAATTCTCCCTGTTCAATACAAAACTCTTCTCCTCCGGTAACCCTTACTTAGCCCCAGGCTCTGTTTAAAGTAAATTAAACAGTGTCTCGGAGTAAAAATCTGTGTGTTGATCAGAAGTTTTTTTGTTTAAAGTATGAGAGACTATGGAGAAATCCTGCACCACATTTAGCTCTGTCTTGATCACGAACAGAGATTTGGATAACAAGACAAGCACAATATGGCACAGACTGGGCCAGTCAGCTTTGGAGAGGACAGATTCTGAAGAGTGTAAATGTGAGGTATTCTGCATAACTTGACACTGGAGTTCCTTGGGGAAAACAAACAAACAAACCTCCCCCCGCCCCCAACAAACAAACAAAAAAACCCCAAACACATGGCATACCTGAAAGGCCCAATGATATATTTAAGTTGGGGCAATAGTAGTTAGGGCCGTGGTGAAAGTAAATATCCACAGAAGTTGAAGAGCAGGGCTTCTGTTGTTAGCGTCATCACCAGTTTATGCTAACTTGGGATGTTCATCACACTGTACCTACGTAGATACTCTTTTGTTCACTCTTAAATTACCCTTCAACTTCTTGGGATTCCAAGTTTCTTGAAAATGGCCTGAGGATTCAAATATTCCTGGAAAAAGGAGGATGAACAGACAGATGGACAATGTGCCTCATCAACATTGTTTCTGTAGACAGGCTATAAATGTGTTACTGAAAAGAACTGAACTGTGGTACATTCTCACATCAAAGCACTTTTTTAAAAAAGAAACACAGATCAAGGCTTTTGTAGTTTTGCAGTTTGACATAGTCAGAAATATTCCAAAGCTCTCCACATAAAATAATTTTCCTAAATCCCACCTTACTGGCCAAATTCTTTAAAAGAATAAAATGGGAACTCAGCCAATCCCTAATACTATCCCTTATATTTCTGTTGAGTTTTAATCATGGTTTAAGGATTTTTCATTCATAGGAATGTAATATGCAGCTTTTAAGATAAAAATTTAAAGGCGACCAACTTTCCCCAGGATATAAACTGATAATCAGCTGGTGTCAAAAAATAATTTACTTCCAGTAGTAGCATTGGAATATTCATGGGAGAGACAGAGAAAATGTCCTGTGGCAAGCCTAGATTAAGTAAAATGACTGAAAAGGAAATTAAATTAATATTCCAAGATTTTTTCTTCCATGTTCACCCCTGTCAATTTTATAGACATTGGCAGATAGAAGAGAAATTGTTTGACTTGACTATTCTTATTCTTTGATAAAATCACACGATCATATTATAACAACAAATGCATCTTAATTTGAGGAGTTACGAGTTTGTATGTACATTATATTTCATTTTACATAATAAAAATATTGTTGAATTGCCACGTCTTATTCATCCAGATCCTCATTTTGTTGATTTACCTTCTCTGGTTGTACTGACTCATCTCTTTAAAAACTCTTTTAGCTCTATAATTTACTCATGGCAGCATAAATTTCTGAATAGTCTAACTTTATGCAGAGAATATAACTTTTTCAGAAGTAAAAGCTAAACCTTGGAGTTCTAAGACAATTCTTAAAGTTTTAAAAATATCTAAATTCTCATCCAATACAAAAACTTTAATGTCTAAATAAAATTTTATTTTTCAAGAGGATCCTCCAGTTCTTATTACAGCTAATATTTACATTTTATTTAACATTTTTTTTTCTTTTTGGTTGATAAAGAAACAGTCTCTAAAGTCAGAAAAAAACTGATAATAGGGCCACTGTTTTTTTTTTTCATTTTAACATCAAACCATAATATAAAAAACCTAAACAAAAATTCATATTTCTACTAAAAGAAAACAATTAAGAGTGAGATTATTATTTTCTTTTAAATGTCAACAGATTTTGTATTAAATGATGGCTGAAATGCATATAAACATTGTCACCACAGACCAAGAAATGATTTTGTGCTCCTTTAGAAAAATCGCTTTCTGCCCTTTTCCAAGTTATTGATTTATTTAGTTT
>NW_010273742.1:0-30898 GCF_000690775.1 Eurypyga helias
TCTGGTCCCAGGCCAGCATTTGGCAAGAAACAAGTTGATGACCGAAACTGACTGAACCATTTCAGCCTACTCTCCACAGTCCCAAAAGTTCTGGTCTCTGGCAAGCTTTATAGATACTTTCTTTTTCTCACAAATACTTTCCTCAAATATCTTCCTCCTGGGCATGTCTTTCTATGTACCATCACTGTCATAGTTCTTCCCCTTATCCAAGTACTCATGTTCATTCTTTCAAGTAATAGCTGCAGCCATTTATGAAGTTTAGTCTTGGTTCAGGGGCGTCATGCTCTACCCAGTTGCATGTGTGGTTTCTAATGCCTACTGTCTATACTGGTAGTGTGTACTTGTGTTAAAACAGTGTACAGTCACAACAAATAGATGAAATAAGTTTAATCTTGAACATGTTACTTTCACCAGGTTTAACATTTCTTATTTAGTCTTCTCAGGTGTTTTTCTTATTTGAGTTCTCTTTTTAAATAAAATGCATTTTCTTGTCTCAATACGCACACATCCAACAACCTTCAATGAAAATACCTATGGCAATAACAGTTTCTTCCTCTATTTTAAATGCATTTTGATAATTTTTCATAGTTTTATTTTTATTATTATTTTGTTTTCTATGATCAACAAAAATGTAACTGTGTCTTTTGTTAGATTTCATATAATAGCTTAGTTGTATTTAATGGATACTTATTTTGAAGACTTTTTTCCTTCCATGGGTTTTTTCTTCATAGTATGCTACTCTCATTAAGTGAG
The DNA here is from genome assembly GCF_000690775.1 of Eurypyga helias. Classification (NCBI taxonomy): domain Eukaryota; kingdom Metazoa; phylum Chordata; class Aves; order Eurypygiformes; family Eurypygidae; genus Eurypyga; species Eurypyga helias. The sequence continues at coordinate 754 of NW_010273742.1, forward strand.
TCACACCTTTACTTTTCTATCTTTTACTAAAATTCTCAGTTCCCAATGAGAGTCTTTCCATTAGTTTCGATTGGCTATAGATAGTAATGCTAAGAGGTATAAGGAAGTTTTCAGAGGGTTCAAAGGATTTTTGTTGCTATTGTTCAGAGAAACACACTTTCCTCTTTAAGACTATCCATTTTTCATTGTAGGTACTATGTAAGATCCTAAAAAGAAATTAAGAATAAAGGAAAAGTAAACATGGAAGTATTCACAACAGGAGTAGTCAGTTCACATGTGGTATCTCTCTCATCTTCCACAGCCAGACATTAAAACCAGTTCCAGTTCAACATTTATTTCTGCAGCAATTTTAAGCATCTTCTGAGGACATAGGCACCTTCTGCACTTCTTTCACAACAGAAATATGCCAGAACAACATATGTGTTGAGGTAAAAGAGCTGAATTCATCAATGCCCATTTTCCTCTCAGAGGAAATTGACCACATCAGTTACAGTCAGCTAAACATAACAGATTAATTTTCTGGTGTTATAGAAGAATGAAATATATTTTCTAGCAATAGAAAAAGAGATTTTACATAGAATATATATTTTTCTAATTTTATTTATTCCTGTCTTCCGATGTCTGCAAGTTGTTGTTGTTCTATATGTCAGGGTACAAGGCCAAGGGTTCTAAATCCTTCTTGTACTGGATAACACCTTTGATTTTCATAAGGGGAAGAGAAGATTTTAAATCAGAATTGATTTTTAGTTGTTGTTGCTTGTTAAAAATTACAATTATGGCTAAAACTTCTATGGCAGTCTTAAAAATAATCAACATATCTGATTTCCATTCTTGTTATACATGTGGTGCCCAGCATACAAAATAAGTTTAACGAAGTCCAGGTAAAGCATGTTTCTTCTTATAAAACAGAAAAAAAAAAAAAAAGGCAACAAAAATCCTGAGAGCTATGTAACATTTAGTAATCTAACAAATCAAGGATGAATGAAAACTGGCAGCTGATTTGACATAGCTATGATATACAGATAACCCAAAATTTATTATAGGACTTTTCAAAAGTGTTTGGAATCATGTTCTGTTGTTGTTGTTTCTGAGTTCAAGAGGACAAAATCTGTTTGACAGTGAATAAATTCTAAATTACATCTTTGAGGGACATTTTATTTTTTTCATGTTAGTTTTGCACAGACCTTGCACAATTTGTTTTGCAAAACAGCATCACATTTACATTATTTGAGATTAACTGTTAAGAGATTCTATATACCCCTTGCTCACACAAAGTTGTAAGTCATAGAAAAGATTTGACTTTAGTTAAATCTGTGTCCTCAAATCATAAGTTAAGTAGGCTACATATTGACACCTGCAATTCTAAATAACATTTCATTCCAAAAAATAGATCATAATGAGTATGAATAAAGTCAGCAGATCTAATTCATATTAAATTAAATGAATCAAATTATTCCCACTGTAAAGACTTTTCCATGTAATTCTTTAAAACTATGCAGGAAAAGAAAGTAACAAAGCAGACACGGCTAATGATGTAGCCTCGACTAAGACATAATGGAATGCATGGCTGTTTCTATAAAATTCTCTGATACGTTGCATTTTCCACTGTAAATACATCAGAATACACAGTTAATTTTCTTCTTTTGACTCTATTTTTAAGTTTTATAATTTTTTTATCATTTGCTGATAGCAATTTACATAATCTAAGGCTCACTTATTTTCCCTTTTTGTACAAGCATACAAGGAAACATTTTGGGTTCATATTTTAATATTGCTGGATTTTCTGTCAGTTATTACTACACTGTTTATGTTCCTTATCAAAATTGAAGCACTTTAATTTTCAGTAAAAGTAAAGATTTTTTCACTTTGGCCTCTTTTCTATCCTTTAGCTCCTTTTTTCTTTTTTTTTTTTTTTTTTTTAATTTTACATGGAAGCTTCCCTTCTATTTTACTAGCCTTAGTAAACTTGTCTCCTATGTTGCTCTTTCAGTGTATCATAAATACCATTCATGATACCAAACATCTTGTTCAAAGATCAAAAAAGACATTAGTGGGGTTTTGAAGATTCCATGCATCTCCACAGTGAACTGGTTCGGGCAGAATTGACTGTGCACCAATACAGACAAAGAAACATAGAATGTCAAGATTGGTGTTAACATTTATTCTTAGTGATTGTCTTTTAACCACTAGTTCTAGAACCACAAATCAGTACAGTAGTTCCTCTGTATCTATGTTTGCTTAAAACTGATTACTTTCAATATATTACTCAAAACGCCTTTTAATAGAAGGGGTTTGGCTGCATCTAAAATAGCTGGCAGCAGGCTTATCTCCTAAGAAAATTTTATGACATTTTTTCCTCAATATGTAGACAAACATATTTTTAAATGGAAGACAATAGATTCAGAACCTGATCCTTTGAGAATGATTACCTTATGATAATTTTTCAGTACCTTTTGTAAAACAACAAGAAAATAATCAACCATTACCACAATCCTTCTTTAGGTTGTAAAGGTTAATGGGTGTTTATATATCTGATTTTCAGTTCCAAAGGACAAGAAAATGCATCTTTGATCGCTTTAGAAGCTATGCAACAACTTAAACAAAACTGTCAAAGGAAGGTTCCACTTGCCAGAAGCTATAGTTTATAGGCAGGAATAAAAGCCTGAGTATGTTCTTACAAGAAACTCACTTACTGTACCCACATGTCATTTTTTTTTGCTAGATAGAAAATACCACTGTCCAAATACAGTTTGTACTAGGAAAGCTACAAAGAAAGATTTTCCTGCAATAGGAGAATAGCTGTAGAACTATAGCAAAAATATCACAGATTGAACCTGGACAATGGACATTTTCCTTTCTTTCTACACAAAATATTTTTCTTCATTTTGTGGTGCTCTCACTTGTAACTGATATATATTGTATTTCACCAAATAACCAATTATACTGATAAGATATATGCTACACTGAAGTTTTTAAGGAAATCACTATCCTACTGGGATAAGCTTGTACAAAGTCACGTGTCCACCAAAACTCTTTTCTTTCTTCAGTTAAATGAAGCTTTCCTTTTATATTATCACTCTCAAACCTTTTGTATAAACTTAAAATTATTAATTTGGTAGTCTTTGATTTTTGAGGGTTTTAGTATACAGTGATAATCCTTATGTATATTGAATTATGAAGTATATCTAATTCTGAAATTAATGAATTAATTCTTTTATAAACAATTTCATTCTGATTAATACACCACCTCTATACAACAATCTAATCAAGACTCAAGCAATTATATAGTCAGAACCAGCAAACTTTTTTTGTTATATAGTAGATAAAGTTTAACTCATTTATTAATCGATTTGTTTTTCTGATGTTCTTATTTTTCGGACATCAGAAAGATAACTATTTCTGTGACACTACTATGCTTCTTGTCTATGTGACTATTAGGTGCTCAGTTCATAGAGACCTACAAAGCTTCTGGTAATTTTGTCTTTTTGCCTTCTATATCTAAAGTCTGCTGTTCAGAGGTTATGTGCCTGAACAGGTCTCATAAGAATGACATGTTGAGAACCTCTGAATATCAGTTTATTGGTGTCTTATACTGCAAATGAGGGAAATAGGGTCTAGATAAATTTTTATTATTCTCTTTGTTTAATTTATATTTAATAAGTTCCAGTCTTCAGCAAAGACCTGTAAAAATCTCTCATGTTTTCCAGTGGGTAATCTGACTGACATTAATAAGTCATGAGTGTTCCTGGATACTTCTGTTTTGGAGTGCCCAAACATCAAAGCATCAATGTACAGTGGGTAGGACATGCTCTTGGTCTTTAAAATATAAATGGCACTAGGAACTGAAAAGCTTTTAATCATTGCTTACTCTGAAAAATTAAGAGAATTTTAGTTCTCCATCTCAGGCATTCTGTGTACAGAATAATACAATTTCACAACATTAGGGTCATTTTAGTCCTCTGAGAAGTAAGAAATACCCTGAAAATTGCTAGTTGCAATGAAGCCATCAGATGCTGCAGTAAGGATTTTTCTGTGGAAATTAGCTAACAAGTTCAATAGATTTGCATTTAGGAATATATTAATTTTGTCTTATTCCAAGTATTGTTAATTGCATTTTATTTCTATTAAGCCTTTTATATTAAAGTAGTATATACCAAAATGTTTGAAAAATATCAGGCAATGATAGAAAAAGAATATCAATTTCAGAGTCTTTGTGGAAGCAAACACCCTAATAAAGGCATTTAAGAAGGGGAAAAAATATTAAATTCTTTAGTTACAGTAAAAAGAGATACAATACCACACCTTACTATGAGTTCCATCAATCACATCACCATTTGTTCAGACAGAATTTCTTAAGCAACCTATGGATATTTATGGTTGGAGATCAGAAATATAATACAGCTTATTATTTGCATATCAGGGTTTTACAGAAGCATAGAAGTGTTTTCTGCACCAAGCTCATAAAATTAGTTGCATTGAGTGCATAAAAATATGCACATAGGTAAGTAGAAATGAAAAATCCTCCCTATAGTAGGGAACCTTGGTGGTGGACAGTTGAGATGGTCAAGAAAAAAGACCTTGTAAAGACAAATTTGGTTTTAAAATTGATTGATTCTGATTACATATGTGTGTGTATTTTGTGTGAGTGTGTCAGTCTATATACATATTCATAAACAAAATGCAACAGAAAACTGTTAGTTTTGACTTGCGTCATCTGGAAATAGAGCACAAAATAAGTGAAGATGACAGAGCTGTGTTTTCAAGACAAGAATTCTGTTTGGTTTGTTGTAATGAAGTTCAAGAGGAACTGAAACATAATTCTTCCATCCTGAGCATATTTTTAGCCATTTCTCGTGACTATACATTCATCGGTGTAATTACTGATATTGTAAGATTGATAAGGTATTACAGTTCACACTTACATTCATGGGCTAAATTTAGTAATGATTGCACAAGTATAATTAAAAGGAATTAAGTCTGATATTACTAAAAGGCCCTAATTGTTTTTTATATAATTTTGCATTGCATTTAGGGAAAACACATGAAAGACTTAAAAATCTCTTAAAGTGTTTTAAAACATACCCAGTGTTAAGGTACCTACAGATAGTCTTATGGGTAACCTATGGAATTCACAGAAGAGCACAGAATCTGTAGAAAATCATCCGATAGCATAAAAGTTGATTTCAATTTCCATTTTATGGTCTCATTGGTTAAAACACTGAGTGATATAAAAGTTATTTGGGTTTATCTGCCACTTTAGGAAGCCATATGCTACATGAATCTCATACTATGAACTACTTTTTTAAGACCTCATAAGCTGAAACATGCTGGTTCTTTAAAGTGTTCTCACTGAAGTGACATCAAGTCATATGTTGGATCTATACAAGTATCTACATAACAAAGTTACATCCAAGAATACTCTAATAATTTGTTGTGGTTAGTAAAATTAAAAAATAAAGTGGTAAATGAAGAAAATAATCATTAGGTCCTTAAGTGTACTAGCAAGCCTTAATGACCTTAACCACCCTCACCTGGGTCCTCCACACCCATTCATGGAAAGGAGCGTTATTTAGGCCAGGTTTGGGGGAGATTTGGTTCTTGTCTAAGATGTCTTGAAGGACAAGTGACGTCTATCTTGGTTACAAATGTGATTATGCCCAGTTATAGACCCCATTAATCTGAAGTCTGGCTTTATCTCAGCCGTTCTTCATGACTGGATTGACCTTCAACCTGTCTCATCGCCATTATGTTGCCTTTTGATCTGGACTCTTGGTTTGTCTTCACTATCATCTGTGGGTATGTCCTGCTGGCATCTCTCCAGTTCTGCAGCATATGTTATGGCCCCTGCACTGCTGGCTGTTGGCTCCCCTCAGCACCTGGTTTCTCTGATATGGAGCAGTTCCGCTCTTGCTGCTTCATGGAAATAATAATATGAATAAGACAATTGTTGTTTAGATGTTTCATTAGCCAAGACATTTTAAATAACACTCACAGATATTTTGGGAGCAACTTCCATAGCCACAGAAAAAAGCTGATAGTATTGTTTTCATGTCGATCTTAGATACGAAATAAACTACTTCATTATTTTAAGGACTCTGAGGTTCCCCCCTCCTGGGGAGTCTGATTGTTTGGGAGTTTGTCTCAGGGTCTGTTTAGAGATAAGACAGTTAAGAGCAGTCCCTTTCAACTAGTGACTGCAGGGTAGCCTCTGTACTGATTCTACTGAGAAAAATACTCAATACCTAAACTAGGGACATTGGAACTAGTTACACAGTAAATATACTTTAGAAAAAGAATTTTTTTTGAAAGTTCAGTCTACTCAGTATTTAAATATGTTTTTATGATAAGACCATTGTATTTTGTACTTGATAAAATTGTAGTATCTGCTCTATAAGGTGGTTATAATGGTAATAAGCTCAGCTCTGTAAAGGCTGACTCATTTCTTTACTGATATTGCAGTGTTTTTTTCAAGTTTGTCTTAGTTTGTGAAGAGTACTTCAAACAACATTTAAGTGGGCATTTGTTCTCCTTCTCATATTCTTTCTAAAACAGATTTTTTTTTCCTGGAGCTAACCCTCTGATATTGATAGGCCCTATTGTTTTTCTTACAGGCTTTTCATATCTGATATCAGGGCCTTAATGGACAGGAAAAGAGGACTTAAAGGGAAATTCCAATTTGATATTATGTTACAGCCTTTCTGAATGGTAACAATGTCTATAAACTTATGAGAATTGGGGGTTTCTGACAATGTCCATCAAGCTGTTCAACCTGAAAAGATTATCACATTTTTTGGAAGCCTTTCATGTTCTGACAGATGTTATTCCTATGTTCTTTATGACTTCATCAATAAATTATCAGATTCATCATCACTGTTTAGACAGTTGTTTGAAAACTTTTTTCTTTAAGACATTATTCTGTAAAAAAGCAGGGTTTTGACAGTATATTCTCTGAACTACTACATGTAGTTTAGGCACTGAACCTCGGTAGCTAATCCCTGCAGTCTACAGTCAGCTGGGAAAAGTACCATTGGTGGGTGCACGTAAGTAAAATTCCTTCTTTGTCCTGATAAGTACAGGTAAAATTGCTCCATCTAGAGGAGGTCTGGGGGTGCGGTATGAAACAAAATAAAACATTGCCAACTCATTTTAGCCCCTGAAGTGGGAACAAACCATATAACACATTCAAAGTGTGGACTGAGTTATCTTTCCCATCACTGACTTCACCCCTTGATTAAAATGATATTCATTATTATTAAGACAGTAATACCATTTGAAAACCATTTCAAATATAAAAGAAAATCAAATCCTTTCTAGCAGCAATGTTTTGTTTTTAATTCAGCAGAATTGTTTAAAGAAAGGAAATTATCTCATTTGTGCTTATCTTATGTAAAACGTTCTTCAAAGCTAGATATTTAATCAACATTTGAGACTGAGCAAGAACATATTATAAACTTAATTTTGCTTTAGTATTACTGAGAAACCTTAGAAATGTAGCTTGCAAAGGCTAATTGTTCTCCTCTATATTTAGAGAAAAATATTTTTTCCAGCAGAAATTAGTCTTTTTCTTCAAAATTTCTACCTATAGTATTTCCTAAGCCTGCTCATACTATCAACCTCAGCAAAGCTTGCCTTGGGATAATTTATGAACATGCATTCTGGGGGAAAATATAAAGACTTCATTTTACTATATTTCAATAGAGACAATTAGACCTATGCAGCAGTAATTCAAAATAATGTTTTTTGATTTATATTAGGGTTTGTTACAAATTCTCTTATCATAGAACTACTGGCAAAGGGACTTCATATGGTCAGTGTGCTTGTGCTTCTTATCATGCCAGATGCCAGCTGTGGCTGCTGAAAAGGAAGTGACAGTAGCTGAGACATACAACAAGAGAGAGAAATATTTCTTGCAGGCAAATTTGACTAGCAGATATTATCCATACTTTATAGTTATTAAGAAGCTCTGCAAACAACATCTGCCTTCCTCCAAGGCTGCATATCTTCTGGTGTGGGAGCTAGTGCTCCGATCGGAGAAGTAGACTCCAGCAGAGGAGCTGTTATGTAGATAAGAACGCAGCCTTAACTGCTACTCTCACCCCATAATGGCTGGGCTCTGAATAGAATCACAGAATGGTTTGGGTTGGAAGGGATCTTAAAGATCATCTAGTTTCAACCCCCTTGCCATGATGGGGGGGGGAAATTGAATAAAACCTGTCAGTGTGTCAGGAACTTCTGAAAAGTACTTTTCTATGGCAGACAGGGAAATATATTTGACAGCGTTTTCTAAAAGCATCAGGATCAAACTAGGAGGACTTTCTTACACTTTTGAATCAGTTTATTATTATTGATAATGGAACATAATTAATTAAAAATTCTACTCTGATTGAAGAAACAACTTAGATGACTTTTCAGGAGAATTTTTGCCATTAGCTATGACAAGCAAAGCTAGCAGAATAAGAAATCTTCTCCAGACTGCTGCTTTAGACTTATCATTATCTGATACTTAATCTGTAGTGCAGATGTGCAGCCAAAATATGAAGTCCTATCTTATTGGGATAGTATCAATAATATTTTGAAATACCTGGAAATGTATTTGATTCATGTATTTCCCCAGGATTCTAACCCTTTTATTACCAAAAATTATATATATATATTCCGCTCCCCACCACCCCCACCCCTGCATCTAATTTAAAGTTCCTACTAGGCTTTCACAACTTTCTTACCAGGAATCATAGCTAACCTAATTCTCAGTTGCAGTTACCAAATGTTTTCATACAGTTTCCGCAACGAAGGATATGAAAAAAAGTGAGACGGCTAAACAACTTTCTGAAAAGTTTCTTTAGGTTTATACAACTGCACTAATGATCTTTTTGTATTCAGAGAAAAAAAAAAAAGTAATGTATTCTCCTACATATCCTATAGAGTGAGACCTGTTCACATGTAAAACTTATCCAAGCAGATAAACAAAAAGCAGAATTTTGTTTAGGAAAAATAAACGAGTGTTTTAAACCAAAGAAATTGCAATGATAACTTGACATACTATGATACTCTTCTGAAAAAAAGAATGTAGATAGAAGTGTGTCTTATTAAAAAAAAAAAAAAAAAAGTAATGTCCTAAAGAACACAGTGAAAATCTTGAGTTGTCAGAAAACACAAAAAAATTTGCTTTAGGAGTTCAATCACATGGAGAGTGGAAAACAGTTTAAAAAATGTCTATTTCACTAAACCCAAACTTTTTTCAAATCTCTCTATTGTTTTTTTTTTTTTTTTGGTGAAAGATCACAGTTTCTCTGGCTCGGTGAGGAGAAACTGAAAGTACATTTGTACATCTTTATTTTTGAAATGGATTCTCTGTGCTACTTGAATTGACTTGGAGGGTGGAATATATAAAATGAGATTGGAAACCCCACAGTGCAAATAGAGCTTCCTTCTCAAATATGTGCTTTCAAAGACTTCGTACCAAATGCATCCCTGGTGTAAATCAATTTCAGCAGCATTACACCAAAGAAGAATTCAGATTTTTCTCACCATGCCAGTGACACACTGATAATATCAATCTATCTGCCATGTTACTTTCAATTTTGTTCCACTCACATTTACAGAATTAGTTACATTTTATGGCAGAAAGTATTAAAACAACTTTTTTTTTCCCCCCAATTCCTTCAGCAGTGAATGCAGTGTGAGTGAATTGCACCTTTTATTTATTATTTTTTCTCAAGATACATGGAGAAATTAATGAAGCAACTGCCAAATTGCAAGAGTCATTGGTGTGTAGAAGGCTATAAATTAACTGGTTCTTATAGGAAATTACCTTCTACCTTTAAGGTGTTGTAATTTATAAATGCTTGTTAAACTCTGGAAAAAAGCAGTTTGAAAGTTCAGAAAATAAAATGTTAAAATCCTTTTTTATTTGAGGATTTTTTCAGGAAAAAACTGTCTGGAAGGGCTTGTAATGTAATAATAAACTTTCAGTGGAAACTACATAACCCTAAATTTCTTTTTGCATTTAGAAAAATTGGCTAAAATCCATTTGTATACATTTGAGACCTGAAGTTGTAAATCTGCTAAATCATACCACTTTATGAAAGATCCTTTCTTAGTCTCTTTAAACAGGTAGCTACAAAGATTTTTTTTTTTTTTAATATAAGTAGAACAGAGGAGCATGAAAATTCTTTAATTATATATCTGTTACATAATTCTTCAGGATTTTGTTGAGGAACAATGGTGGTATGTATATATTTAAGAGTAAAACTGTATCTCTGCTACTTCATTATGTGGCAAACCCAGATTGCTAAGAATAAGCTCCCAAAAAGAAATAAAATATGTAACAGAGTGTACTAGTATCTTTTGGTAACTGACCTGGGAAATATCACGATATTACTGGAACTGAAAGAGTAGTTTCAGCTTGCATCATGTGATGTGTCAAAGGGAGTCTCATAAACATGAAACTTTGAAACAGGATCCTCAAGAACTCTACTATGTCTATTAGTATTCTTAAGCAGATCTTCCATTGATGGACAGCTATAAATAATTTTAGCATGCATAATTTTAAGCATTTACTTCATCCTTTTTTTCTAAAATACACACTTCACATAATACTATTACAATAGAAAAACTTTAAATTGTAAAGAGCAGGAAAATGCACATTCCGTCTTTCAATAGCCAAGGGGAGGATTGAGACTATTTTTCCTATCCCTTATTATCAAAGTCAGTCAAGGCAGACAATGTATTTAATATATTTTGCAAACGTCAATTATTCTTTTGAGGGAGTAGTTCGTAAATTTTTGCCCCACTGCTACTTTTAAGGATCCTACCAGAGTTGTCTTTCTTGGTGTTGGAAGCTTCTTTCTAATTTCAAATGACCTCAAGACAGTGTATAGCCATACTTTTTTGCCCTTTGGTTTAACAAAATTTTTCTTCTCTGGTGTTATCACCTCCTTGCTTCCAAAATTGCATTTGCATTCCTTCTCTGGAACTGCATAGCTGTGTTCAAGTAAAATCTTTCTACTGTCTATCTAGTAAGGTAGAATGCCCTTTCTGTTCATCATCCAATTTTTGCCGTTAGCTGCAAAAGTTCAACTCTGGGGCAGTTTGTGTTGAATGTGGATGAGCTGAAATACAGATATGCTATCATTTTGTAGAGGTCTTGTTTAACTATGAGCACCCCTCCTTTCCTTAGAAATCTCTTCCAAGGTGCAAAAATGCCAGTGCTGCATTTGTAACTAGTTCATGATTGCATAATACTGATAATGCAATTTCAAATTGTGTGCATTATGCAAGCCTTGCTTCTCTTCCTATAATTTCTGTTGAAGAATTTTTTAGCATGAATTCAGAAATCTTATTAAACTCTGTAATATGGTACTTTGTACTGCTAAATTTACTCATATCTGTTTTATTCCCATCCATGATGTCCTCAGGTTCTTCTAGCATGACATTCTAATCCTCTTTTATGTTGATGCTCCTGACTTTGTGCCTTCAACCGGTTTCATTAACAAGCTGCTTCTTTTTCTTTTGCCAATAAAATCAGTTATGTTCTCTGAGCCTGATTTTGAGTTAACTGTTTCATCAAACATAAATATATGGGTTTATCCCTTTTTATACCATTTTCTCTTTATCTCCTTGCTTAATTTATTAAACATCTGAGAAATACTAATTTAGAATATTATCTGGGCACTATCATTGCATTTTCAGGGCAGGTTGCAATAGACAGTATCTTATTTGTAGTCACCAGTATTCCTAAATGGATATTCCTTTGATTGCTATGCTGTCACTTTAATAGTTCTGAAAGAACAGTGCAGCAGTAAAAAATAGTTTGTAATCATGTTTAATATAATATTCTTTAAACACAGTAGGTTGCATTAAAATATATTCCATCAGCTCAGGAAAGAAAAGGGATCTAGATATTGACTGTCATTAGATGTTCATACTTCTGCATCATGCAGACATTAACTAGCTTGTGAATGAATATCGATACGTATATGTTCACGGACCTTTTGAGTGGACTGAATACAGTTTTGCATTTTCTCTTTTACAGTTCTCTCGTAAGAGGATCCATCATTCAGTTTCTCTTGTTACTTTCCTTCTCATATTTTCTCTTCAAAGTGCTCAATATTATATGTCATATATTGTCATACTATGCATCATGTAACTTTGCAAATAAAGATATTGGATGCCAATATTATGTTAAGTTACATCTGTTCTTAATAACTTACTGAGATTTTTCACTGGCACATAACAGTAAGTACAGTAAAGTCTTATGTGAATATTATTTCCTATGTTCATGATGATCTCAGTATGTTAAATTCCGTGAAAAATCATGATTCCTACATAGAGTTTGAATTATCTAACGAAGTGTATGAGGTCCCACAGTGAGCCTTTCTTCTGGATCATGGCTGTATCATGTTTTATTCTTGCTAGATATTAAGAAAGCTGTTTTAGTGGAATGGGTAAGATGAATATGATTTGGAATATCTTACAAATACTTTCACTTCCCTAACATACTAAAAATCTCTGAGAAAGCAGGGAAGGCTTTGAGTTAGATATTTAATCAACTATTATTAGGCTTCAGGTATAATTTCTTTGTCTTGAGATATTGCTTAATGATAATGTTACTGTTTTTCAAAAATAAGCCCTCCACAAATCAATTACCTCTAACTTAATAACAATATTTTTCTCAAGAATTCAAATACAGATCATTATACATACAGTATTTTAGCAAGCTCATTAAAGCAATGAAATGCCTAAACAAAGACATAACAACATACATTGCTAGAATATGATTTCAGGCATTGCCCTGAGCAGGAGGTGATACGTAATTGCATTGCTCCAGAAGTTTCTTCATGTGATGTTCTTCACTCACTGTCCTGATTCCTTTCACTTTTCTTTCCACAATTCTTTCATTCCCCATGGAAAGAGTAAATTACTGATGGGATACTACAATAAATCTTCCAAAGTGACTGTTAAATAAAGTAAAGAGATTGACTATTTCCCACCTGCAATGGGGAACAAGTAAGCAGTTAATTATGCTCAGTAAGCTCTGAGTACCCAGATCCAAGGGTCAAAGTAAGTCAGGTGGACTTAAAGGGTTTTCTTCTTTCATTGTGCTGGCATACGCTAAAAGTTGCAAAGTTAATTCCATTTAAAATTTACAGGTCTATCTGTATATGAGGGTGGCCACTCACACATCCTCCCTTTCTCTGAATTGACACATAATTACTGTAAATCTTGGACACTTGTTTCTAATAATTGAGACAAATTTTGAATTGGATAATTCTTCAGAAGCTGGTCATTTTCTTGCACTCACCAGTAACAGGTGTTTCTTGTTATATAGTGAACTGCCTCTAGAGAAAGAACCTGGTAAATTTTTAATGATCTATCTTTGCCTGGATTTTAAATAGCTCCATTTTGTGTGTTTCTTTCACCATCTTAATAAGTCTATCAAATCTGTGAACTGAGCTTCTGTTGAAATGAAGAAAACTTCCAAGCAGAATCTTTGTAAATTTTAAAATGGGCTAAACAATTTAAAGTTTTATTTCACACTAGTAGGGTGGTATTTTTTATTTTGTTTTGTTTTGTTTTCTGAATTTATATGCATTCATTTCTACAACAAGCTTGTTCCTGGTGTTCAGTATTCACAGAACTAAATTTGTTATAATCCACTATCTAATAGGTACCTGAAGGGCAATTAAACTTTTCATGGTTGTTACTAGAGTATGTCATCTTTGACTACAGCAGCCTAAGCCGTATTTTTGGACAGCACATATGACTTTTATGTTGTGATCTATTCTTAAATTAAATCCATTACTAGTATTGGAGAATTTGAAAGATTACTCAGAATTTAAATCAGTAAAGGCCGATTTATATGAGTTTTCTCCTTTAAACTCTTTATGTGAGTTTTCAAATGTATTTTGAAAAAAAGTATGAAGAAAAACTCACTGAAAATGAAAACATTAACTGCAGGCTAGCCTTTAAATCATATCTAAACATGTATTTTTATGTTTGTTTACCACTCTTTATGCTGTGTTAACAGTTTTGAAAATGCCGATACTTGTTCTGACACTTTAATAACTGTAAAAATGGCATTCATTGAATGGGTAGTAGAACATGGATATGCTCCAAAACTTAGGATATTAATAAGAGTCTACAGTGATTAAGAAATTGTGTCCATATTTGGAAATACTTAACTGTCTCCACTTTGGTGAAAGAAAATACAAATTCACGTCTTGAAGATGTTTGGTTTTTTTCAAAAACTTTTGAAGTTCTTAAGGAACATTTTTTTTTTCTTTTGAGAGGTGACTGCATCCCTTTTCAACAGGACTGCGTATGCACTCAATCTCACAGGCATGCATTACCATATATGTAGCAGGTTTTTATAGTTTGAGAGAAAAAGAACAATAAAAGAAGGAAGGAATATGGTTGTTTTATGATTTACAGATTCAGTGTTTACCTGATTCAGTTTCTATTCTATATCTTCAAGGACAGTAGTCTTATGATCAGAATATTTTTTCAAATATCTGGATGTTCTGTGTTTTTATAAATTTGTTTTATCAAGACAAAGAAGACAGAAAGATGCATAGACAGTCAGTTAAAACGCTCTTAACTTAAAAATACTAGAGATTTTTCACGGTTCTTGATAAGAGCTTTGGATCTTGTTTCGAGTTGTAGTTTCATCAAATCCATTTTAATGCTATATCACATTGCACTTGCAATGAAAGGAAACTGCAAATAGAATAGTAGTATAAATTGTTCTGTAGGGACGTTTTGCTAAGAAGCTATTGTTTGCACTGAGTCAATTCTTTTCTTCAGCAAGGAAAAACTGCTAAATAAAATCCACTTACCGTGCTGGTGTTGGATGTTAAAAGTAACAGTGGTTAATAAGGAGTGATTAATCCTTAAACTATGCTTATTTCTTCCGGATTCACTCATAATAGATACTTGATTGTAAAAGTAGAACATATTCTGTTCTGAACTGCCCTGTTTAGTTGACAGTTTTTTCTAAGAAAGAGAGTTTGATTGGCACCATTTGTTCTGGATCTGTTAACAAAACACAGAGAAATAGATATTGTTAAGTGTCATTATGACAATCAAACTTTTCCGTTGCAGAAAGTAGTTTTTGTGTTGAATCACTTTGTCTGTAAATCCAGTGATTTCTGAAGCTGTTTTGGGATCAGTGACTAACAAGGCAGAAAATGAAAATGCAAAGCAGTAACAATATGAACTTTATGCTTTACTTGTCTTTGACAGAGATACACAACACATCAGTGACGACAAGAAACCTCAGCAACTCTGCATGTGCTTAGGGTTCAGTTCTGGGATGTTCTCAGTAAAAAAGGATATAACTACAAAATTACAGTCAGAAATCAAAATGCTGGTAAGTATATTTGGCCTATTTAAGTAGGGAACAAAGATCAGTTAACAAGTTATTTTTCTTTTTTGTTTCCTAGTAACTAAATATACATGTAAAATGTACAATACTTACCTGCTTCCTGATATTGCACTGCTACCTTTTGCTTCATGTAAGTGTAGCTACATACAAGAAATGTAATTTATTCAGTTTCTAGAACTTACTGAATGTACAGAATTTTTTTTTTTTTTTCATCAAGGAAAGTAGACAACTTCAAATAATAAATGACCCAGCATAAAGAGGTTATTTACAGTGTGGTTACATCTACATTAGTAATGTAGCTCAATTGAAGAATGAGCTATTGAACTAAATGTCACAATCATCCATTAACTGTACTTTGGCTGAGACAATGTAATGATCTTGGAGCACGTGAAGTGTATTCCTTTCAAACAGAAGTAAACTGATATGTGAACTCCAAAAGTGTACCTGATGTCCGTCTGGACATTTATATTATAGGCCAATTAGATAGTCCAAATCCTTCCAAGACTTGTAACATGTATGTGTTAGTTCACCATGTTCCATTACTGTTTCTACAGATGCAATCCTCATACACTCCATTGTATGGTATTGATAATGTAGGGCATTGTGTATTGACACAGCCTTTTAAAATCATATGAAAGGTAATGAAGTTCCAGAATGTTACAGAAAAACTTGCTTAAGTTATACCTAAAAGATGTGGGAGAGGACAACAGGTAATGTAGGTTCAGTAATGTAATTCTTCCAAGAACATAGCAACAAACAATCTTTCTGGGAGCATCTAGGAGATAAGAAGATGAATAACAGATGCTTTGGAGTTGTCAGGAACAAGATATATCAAATCAACCTAACTTCCTTCTATGACTTTAATAGATATGTGGACAGTGAAGAATATTACATCTTTCTTCTTCTGTTCTAATAAGGAAGATGAAAAGAGCAACATTAAACAGTTACTAGGTGTCTTCATAACTGCTTAGAAAGCCAACCCCATAAATAATGTTATCCATGAATCTTTTGTCACTTTAAGTAAAGTGGAAACATGCCTGGTCCCAAATCTTAGAATCACAGAATGGTTTGGGTGGGAAGGGGCCTTAAAGATCATCTAGTTCCAACCCCCCTGACATGGGGGGCCTAGTGGAAGGCAGAGACACCTTCCACTAGACCAGGTTGCTCAAAGCTTCATCCAGCCTGGCCTTGAACACTCCCAGGTATGAGGCATCCACAGTCTCTCTGGGCAAACTGTTCTAGTGCCTCACCACCTGCATAATGAAGAATTTTTTCCTTTTATCTAATCTAACCCAACTCTCTTTCAGTTTAAAGTCATTACTCCTTGTCATATCATTACACACCCTTGTAAAAAGTTAGCAAGTACGTTGCTGGTTATCTTGTGTGTGCTATTTTTTTTAAAGGACATTTCTATGTTTTTCTGATGTCTAAACATCTGGTTGAGTAATATGCTTTTCCCATTTCTCATGATAGAAATTTTCCTTGTTTTGCCTTCTGAGTAATTTGCAGTGGCTAGTGGCTTGCAAATAAGATCCTCAAAACCAGTAACTGAAAAAAGAAGCATGCAGATTTAGAGGACCAAAAATTCCAAGAATATTCCCAACAGAGATTTAAAGATGCCTTCTTTACATTTATAATATATTTGCTTAATTGTGTAGATTGGAATGGGCCAAAAAACCAATTGCACATTTGTGGTGCATTCTACTCTTGCTAATAAAAATGTGATATACTTTGTAGTTTTCAATAATATTAACCTTCTATTTTGGAATAAAATTAATATAAACATTTATCAAGGAGATAAAAATAATATCAATGAAAAAGAAACAAACCCTAAGTGTTTCATACTAAACATTCAGCTCTTGTGTGGGTTGAGTTTTTTTATTCATTGTCAATAATTTAAAGTTCAAGCGGGGAGACAAATGTTCATGTAAAATAGTTTTTATCCTCAAGCAAAGCTGGTAAATGAAGACAATCACCATAGCATCCTTACGTCATACTACTCAAATACAGAAGGCTAAATACTTCTGCAACCTATAGACTAAGGTAGCCCCTGAGACTGTTGTGAAGTTTTTAAATACAGTTCAGGAAACTAATCTCTGAAGAAGAATATGTGGTGAAATTGAAGAAACCTGTGTTTCTTCAGACAGAATCATGAATCTCAATACCTTGAAGCAACTCAATATATCCTACGTGAGCTTTTGAATCACGGTTTCAGGATGAGCTATTCTCAGATAAGCTATTTGTATTCTCCTGATGTTCACACAAGTTGGGCTGAGGACTGATCCCCTGCTATAAAAAAATCTTTATACTCCAGGATAGTAAGATACAATCATTGCCACTTCACTGTTAAAGTCCTAACTTCCATGACGAACAATAAACTGTGCAGCTGGTGATAACAGCAGTACAACATGTCTTCAGTTTCTTTTGCCTATTTTGTTAATTTTCAAGGGAACAAAACTGATATTCAAGTTTGTACAAAAGCAGTTTTGTACCATTTATAATTTACAACTTTTGTTCTTCAGTTTTAACTGTGATTAAAAGTTTCCTATGCCCTTTATATTGCCTTTTAATTTCATGGACATTTCTTTAATCAGCGCTCCTATACAGATGAAATTTGCTAGAAGTTAACATTTCAAAAATTCACGCAACCTTCTGAGGTAGATATAGTGTGTTAAGTAGGCCTCAATTTTAATACAATCTCTGTGTTTTTCTCTTTGACTTGAATGTATCTTTAAAAAACATAGTTTGAAATAACTGTGGCTCCAAGATGCTGTTTAATATTATTATTCAGTACTGTTCAGCATAAAAGTTTGTTCAGCGTATTTTTATTTTTTTTCTGGGTATGGAGTTTGACTCTTTACCCTTTTTTTGAACTGGATTTTGGTTTTCACACATACTGATATATTGCTTAATATCATATCCTGCAAGTAATATTGGTAATGGAATTATTTCAGAATAAGACACAATTTCCTATTTTAGGATATAAATTGAGTGAAAAATCTCTGGTTACCTTAAATTTTCTAAGCCCTTGAGCAGCCTGTGATTTATGAGGCATACTTTCACGTGCTATAATGTATTGATAATTATGTGGTCATATAGATGTATCTTTCCCTGTACTGGTCTGATAGAAAAACTGTGGAAATACTGAATATGTTATATGACAAAATAGGACTTTGTATGAGAAATACATTATTGTAACTGACTGGAAAGAAACGTTATTCTTCATTTACTAGAGACAAAATATTTTCTCCCAGATCACGATGCCTCTGACACAAACATGAATAAAGACTGGGTGAATAAGGAGACTATTTTGAAGATGTATTTTTCTTTCTTTTTTTTTTTCTTTTTTAATCATATTTGCATGAAAGAATTTGTTTAATGAATCTTTTCATTATATGAGAAGAATCTCTTAATTTAACCTGAAATATTATTTGACTTTTGTGGTTTTCCACCCCTGAATATTTTTTTTTTATTTTCAAACCCTGGTATACTTATTCAAAATTACTTCATTAAAACATCTAGAAGTTTTGGACTGTGGTGCAGCAATGGGGCCTTTTATATACCTAATAAACATAACTCGACTGTTTATAGAGAATTATATGCTGCATCACATAGCAAGTAAGTGGTAGCATTTTCATCTCTTTCAATTTATGAAGAAGTTTTTTTTATAAACCGAATATTTTATGGCTGGGTCACAGTACTATTTTCTTTAAAAGAGACACCAAATTAAGAGAAAAAAAATTAATTGATAGGCAGATTGTGTAATAAAGTTATACTGAGATTTTCTTTTCATTAACAGAATGAAAACATTCAATAATATGAGTCTATTTCTTTGTGAATGAAATAACATTTGTATTTCTTTTGTTTGTTCTCTTGTAGCTCTGGAAAAGACATGCAGCTCTGCAAAACCTTCAGTATTTATAGCACTAAATATATGACTAAACATTACTATTCTCATGTCTGGTATGCTGATCTAGTTATTTCATACCCAAATTTTAAGCACCTGCTTAAGTGTCTGCCTTGTATAACACAATAGATTCAGAAATTAAAAAAAAAGAATTGGATAATATGATCAACAAATTCAAAAGCAGAATAAAATTCAGGGTGAAGCTTGAGGTAGTTTGAGGGGGGTGTAAAAAAATTCAAGTACCTATTTGCCACATTGGTCTACAAATTATCTAGACACTCCTAGATGTACTTTGTATGCACAAATTTTCTAAACAAGTTCCTCAAAATTCTATGTAAGAAACCTTCTCTCAGATTTATCATGGGAACTACCTTGCCAAGAAAGCAAAGGGTTTCTCACCACTGTACTGTGGTCACAGCCTATAGCATCCTCTATTTGCTAAACAGCTTTGGCTCCTGAAAGGTCAAGTTTATCCTGGCTTCCTGTTGCAGGGATCCTTAATGGTCTGAGATTGTGCTATGCTTTAAATTTAAAGTCTCTACAGTTATTATGCTACTTATTGCCAATGTCTGTATCTTTTTAATCTTCCTTCTGTTGGGTGGAATTAGAAGAGAGAACAGGCAGTTAAAGATGTTTTCAGCTTTTGGCAATATGCATCTACACTGTTTAGGAGGTGACATTTCTACTGCCTGGAGAGAAATTTTTTATTGACTCTACGCTTATCTAGATCTGTGGAGTACCAACTACATGATTTTTAGGAAACAAGTAAACAAACAAAAAACCAAACTCCTCAAAACCCCCCAACAAAACCCAAAACCACAGAATTCCAATACCAGAGTAAAGAATATCCACTCCTTCATTTTACATTTCTAAGGATGTCCCTAAATTCCTTAACACCATTTATTTGTTTTTCAGTACAGATATTTAAAGAAGCTTTTCCACTTCAGGCTCAGTTTTCCATAAAATACATGTGTTTAAATTTTCCGGATGACTTTGTTCAATGGTATGTGTCATGTTGTGTTTTGTCAGTCAAGGCAAGGTGACTGAAGCAAAGCAATGTGACTCATTAACTACTAGAGATTTCAGCAATAAACATCAAAAGAAAAATCTCACTGGCTGCTTAAAAGTAATTGCTTTTTATTCTTGGAAACAGTGTTTTACAGCCTGTTTTTATAAAGGCAGAATGTTTTCAAATGGTCTTGGCACAGGATATGGATGGTTCTGCCTTGTTTTTGTTTTGAAATGCTCAGCAAATTTTAATTGCACAAAAACATTATTTAAATGTTTTACTCTGCAACCTTATTTTATTTTGGCATAAAGTACAGTAGATGCTTTAGTACTTTATGATGGTGGAAAAGAAATTTGAAAGTATTTTTTTCTGTGTTAATAAGGAAGAACAGCTTCTCGTCTCACACTGTGACTGCAAAAGTATTTTTTAACTAGAAGCACAATCAGAAGAATAAGAAAAGAAATAGCAGAAAGAATGAGCTTCAACCATAGCATCTAATTTACTTAGCATTAAACTGTGGAACAAATTCCAGAGGAATAAATTGATAA
Source organism: Eurypyga helias (assembly GCF_000690775.1). Lineage (NCBI taxonomy): Eukaryota > Metazoa > Chordata > Aves > Eurypygiformes > Eurypygidae > Eurypyga > Eurypyga helias. Next base: position 21,603 of record NW_010273742.1, read on the forward strand.
AAAAGTATTCATTGTTCAGAAATATGTCAGTATTGTTAGAAACTAAATCTATATTAATGTGTTTTAATATAGTGTACAAAATGAAGTAATTTGGTTTTTTGGTTAATAGTCTAATCTAGGTCTCAGGAAATCTCAGTTCATCAGATTTCTTCTTTTATTGCAGCAGCAGCTCATTTTTTTTCCAGGTGCAGCTGATCCAGCTGAAGAGATTTTTCTTCTCAGCTACTCTTCAGCACCTTAAGACTGAAAGTTATCTTCACCCCTCTCAGCCTTCATGTGTAGACATTCCTATTTCACTTCCGTTAAAATTATCTGATTTAACTTTTAGTGATAGTGTATTCAAACTTGACTCTCTTTGATGGAAATGTGTTAGTGTTGACTATATTCATATATACAGTCTGACAGCTGAGAAGGTAGCAAATTCTGGTGTGGTAAGGTTAGTTGAAAGTGAGCTCTTGCCCACCTCACCTGTGTTTTTCTGAGATATCCTACTAAATTGTTTTGGTTTCTAAGTTTACAGTACAAGCTGTTGATGGGAGAATTTAGTCTATTCTGTGACTGAGGCACCTAGTAAGACCTTGTTATTGTTTGGAGATCTGCATTTCTGTGGTGTATATAATAAATTCAAAGCAAATGAACACTAAATGAACAAACCCCTGCTTTACGGTATCTTAGAACTTTAAATTAGTATTTGTTTTTATTATATCACACCTTTCTTGTCAGAAGCTTGATTCCTTTTCTTTTGTTCCAACAGGCTTAGTGCTGGTTTTCCAAATCATATAATTTATGTCATTTTTTTCTAGTCCAAATAAGGCAGATTCAAAAAGAGTACTTGCAATAGTTAGCACTCTCAAACAATCCATTTTTTGTAATTGGAAGCTGTGCAGATATACTTGAACTCTGCTAGTTTTCATTGAAATTGGGATTTTAGAAAAGGAGGACTAAATTAACTAACTACTTGAGTAGACACTGAAGACAAGATCCAAAGAATTTTCTTTTTTTTTGAAGTCTCAAAATAAAGACAAGATTTTTTTTTTTTTTTTCCCCAAGGAATATGTTTTTCTATAACACTGGGAAGAATACAGTTTGAGAGAGCAGAAAGAAAGTAGAAACAGCCAAGTATGTTGCAAAATACATTTTTGAAGAAAAAAAAAAAGATCAGCTAGGAAGAACATGGATCAACTAGGAAGAACATGAGAAGGACTAATGTTGGATTGCCTACGTACTCAAGGCAAAAGAAAACATAATTTTTATTTTCTTTTATAACATATATATACTACTTTGAAAAGCAGAAAAATTAAGACTTGTTGAACATCTAAATATTATTTCACAAATCTAATTAGATTTAAAGTTTCACTCTGCTTTGTACTAAATGAATGAGAATGTGAATTTGACTGGAGATGTATGGTAGTGTGTCTCTCTCGGTACTTATTTTAGCTCTTCTGATTTTTTTCAAATTTAAAAACAAAAAAGCACCTTTTTTTTTTGTCTGAAGCTTTTATTTTTACTTGCTTGGCAACCAAGAGAATACCTCAATGTAACAGATCACATAAGTGAGATCACTGAATAGTTGTACCTGAGGGAAATTTCTTTGCTATAGTTGGTTTAAATTAAAAAATGTTATGGACTCAATTTATCAAGGCACTGAAGACACTTTAGTCTTCTGAGTAGTCTTGGTGACCTCAGCTGACACCCTTATCTCATTGCCATCCTTTCTTGCAGAGAGAAACTTTTCTGTGTAAAGAATGTTAAGTTATAAGGCATGTAGAACTTGAGATCTTCTTAGTTGTGCTTCTTTGAATATTATGTAGTGATTCTCCTTCCTATTGAAAACAGACAATAAATATGAAGTCTCAGTCTTGCATATTTATAGAGATTGAAGAAATATTTATGTGAAAAAGAAATCTTGCAAAACTGTGTTAAAGGATAAAGTTTTAGTAATGTTGGAAAAACATAAGGCTCCTTATGCAGAGCCTTATAAATTCATTGAGGTTTCAGTAAGCTTAGCTTCTTCTGCCATGATTTTTTTTAACATCAGGGAAATACCATAGTTTGGGCTGTGGTCTTTCTATTTTATAATCTATGTTATTGAGTTGTTCTCTGAACTGCATCTACCCAAATAAGAAGTAAAAGACAATTCTAAACTCACTCACTTAAACAAGTCTTCACTGTGATGTCAAAATGAAAATATTGATGAAATAGCCATATAAATGTTGAAAGAGCAGTTCTCTGCAGAGTGATTAGTAGACAAAAGATATCAACTATCCAGAAGTGCATGTTTTCTATGATACATAATGATCACCACTCATATTCTATATGAATATTTTAAAAAACAAAATGCAGAGTCTTGTATAACACCAAAAAAATCAGAAACTATTCAAGACTTTAAAGCAATTTCTGCTGCACAAAATAAATGGTTCAAAGACTAGATTTAAGGTGTAACTTTGGTTTTCCATCTACTCTGTTGATGTCAGTTTTGTATGATTTTATGCTTAAGGTAATCCCTAAACTTAAAATAAGCTTTTGCTGTTTCATTATGGCTTTGTTATCCATTTTAATAGCTCGATGTAGAATATTTCAAGTAAAGGTCATGATTTTTACTGCTTTCAGTAACATTAACAATCCAGTGAAAAATACGCCTGTCTCTCCCATAACGCATACAGTACCAAGTTTCTTAAACCTATGTGTGTCATGGAATCTACTATGACTTCACACACAGGTATGTCTAAATAATTCCTTACACCACAGCCACAACACCAAAGGCCTTTGCTGTTAATATAAGTAAAAGGGTAAATTATGATCATATACATCAGTTGCCACTGTCCAAGTAGATATTTTGCATTGCTGAAATTTGGCAGCAAATACTGGGATATTTTGCATGTGTGTAACTATTGATGCAGTAAATTAGTGATTTCTTCCATGGCTGTACTTACATGGGTAGCTCTCATTAAAGTCACAGATTACTCTTGTGATTACTGTTTTTTCAAAGGTGATAGTCATTCTTTTGACCAATAGGAGTAGAATAGATTATTTTCTGACATCCCTCAGTGATGTGGTACAAAAAAGAGCCTTTGTTTACACAGAATTTTTGTACCCCTGAGAAGTCATCCCATATGTAGTCACATATGACATCCCATGAAGTAGTCACTGCTTGGAAGCAGCCTCTGAAAATGATTGCTTGAACATGGTCCCAGGAGTTCAATTAAAGTACAGGATCTTGTCATTGGATTCTATGTCCATGAAAATCTAATTACATGAGAAATTCACTGTGTGCAGATACTTCTCTTCCAACTTGTTGTCAGTTGTGTGATTTCCCTTCAGAACTGTCAGTGCCTTTAGGGGTCCGTAGTAAGGGGAACTAAGGGAAGGTACATTTTAACTGGTAGCTACAAATGACGTTTGTTTCCTCCTGTGTTTTTGGAAAGTCTACTGACTCAAAGTCTGTTTATGTTAATATACATGCCTACATAGATGTACACAGTAAGTAGCACATGGTAAAGTGTAAAGTTTGCGGAGACACGGCTGCAAAGTCACAGTGTTACAATTATATTTTTCTTACAACATAACAACTCCAGGTAAGGCAATGATTTTAATCTGTTTGAATGAGAATAATCTTGTCCCATGCCTGTCTGTTTATTGATTAAAAAAAATAATTAAAAAAATTTCTTAAACTTGAGAGTAAAGAAAATATGTACAACCTTTAACTTTTTAAACTCTTGTGTGTTTATTTAAGTACAGACTGAAATGTAAGACTGTCAAAATTCAGTTCCTAATGTTTTCCCAGCACTTTCTAATCTCCTGACTTTTCTTTTACCAGCTCTAATTCATGTAAATAATCTAAAGTTCATCTTTGAGTCATTGGCTTTTGAAGTTTGCAACAAATTCTGAATTCTACCAATTATTTTTGTACAATGTCTGGACTTCCTGGATATGAATGTTAATAAGACTCAACATCGAGATTTTCCTCCTTACTTTTTCTTTGAATGCTGCTTAACATATTCTTAAAGAAGTGTCAGAGAAAAGAAGATCTAGGACCAAACCTTTGAATTATTGTTGCTTTTCATGTTTTTGTATGTAGTTCTTGCCACATTAAACCCAGTTGGTCAGCAAGGTAACCCTCCAGTCATTAGCTTTGAAATTACATCTACACGATAAAACTACTTCTATTTTGCCCTTCATTCATGTGTTACAGGGTTGTAGAGAAAAATGTGATTAAAATGATTGCTCATATTCATGAAGAATAATAACAAGGTTTCCTAAGGCTTTTGACAATAGTGATTTTCCTTGAAATAGGTTTTGTTATGGACATAATTTTAATACAATGTTACTCACAGTCTCTCAGCAGTGTCTATTATCAGACACAATATGACACCAGTATGATTGTCGAAGTCAGGCCTACATCCATCCAACATCATATACAGACAGAATTCACTTATATTGTGGGCTGCATTACTGGTTTTTAGATGCCTTGGAGTGGAATTCTGCACAGAATGATGAAATCAGTGTTTTCATTTAGTTCTCAGGGAAAATTAAGGATCTCAGAATAAGGATACAAAAAGTTTGCACAGTGACATGGAAAATGCTGGAGTCATGACAGAAGTCTTTTATAGTATGTATGCCTGCATAATTCTTCATCTCTGGATACTTGAAACACCACTTCTTTTCTCAACTTTGACATTTGTCAGTATCTTAATTATGCAAAGTCAGAATGGTTTACGGAGTGGTTTTAAGCAACAACAGCAAAAAAATTAGGCTCCTCATTTTCAATGAGCTTGGGAGGGTCACTACTATTTGTAACACTTCTGACTTTTTTATAGGTAGATATTTTACAAATTTGTAAAATTATTATCCAATCAATGATTACATTTTCCTTTTTTCTAAGGAGATAAGTGAAAAAATCTACAGTACTTAATTGTCTCACCTATCTGGTAGCTTCATCAGCAGCATTTTAAAAAGATTTACACTTGTTAAGGGAAGACGAAGTCTATAGAAATTTATTTTTAATTTTGAAATTTCTGTGCATGTGGCAGAGACATGTAGTACAAAACCTTAAATCCTGCTGAGTCAGCTTTCAGCTTAATTGAGGGACTGCTTTGTAAAGAGTACAACTTCAGCAGTGTTGTTTCTATAGAGTACTTAATAATTCTTTTCTGTGCTCACTTGATCGGGATGCTCTCTTTATCCCCTGCTTCCACTCTGGTTTCACTTAGGAATTGAAACCATCCATTGAAATGAAACTCTTAAATGTGTTTTTAAAGCTGTTTTCCTTTGGAACCATTTAAGTTGATACTTACGTGTCAGACATGTTTAGCCTTTGCACTTTTAATAATGGGGTTTTAGCTGAGGAGGTCAGGTGGGGCACACCACACCATTTAATTACATTCAGCCATAGGCATCAACAGCAGTACTGTTAACTGGGTGGAATAGACCAGTCTGGTAACCAAGAGGGGAGCCAGTGTACTGACAGTGTTAAGACACTCAGTAAAATGCATCCTCAGTCAAAGCAAACCTTATTAACAATGCAGACAGATTTATGTAAGGAAAATCAGAGAAGTACCATAAAGATTTTAAAGAAGTTCTAAATTATACACTGAAGTATTGGTTACAATTACACAAATATAGTTATCCAGTTTCTAGAGTGTATTATAGATCAAAAAGAGCTAAGAAAAAGTAAGTAAAATATTTTTATAAGTATATATTTTTCTATTTTGAAATTGTTTACAATATATTTAGAGTACTTCTTACGACTGTTAGGTTTGTACAAAACACTGAGCATTGGTGTACACATTTAATAGAATAACATAGATAAGTTTCAAAATGCTACTCATAGATTAATTGGTTAATGGCATTTGCTCAAGTAGAATCCTTCATTTATTTCTAGTAGGTTTAGTTTGAAGGTGTGAAGTGTGATATACAATTTGGAAGAAAACAAAAGTACTTATTTTAAAGAAACAAGACCATCTCCCTCTTATTATTGAGTAATAAATTTTATCTTAAAAATAAAAATTAGAATAGCAAACATTGATTACTGTGATTTATTATGCAAACCAAGCTGCTTCACTTGGGAAATTTTGTATAGTCAAACATTCAATTTTTAAGAACATATTTCCAGGGGAAAAAGAAATCTTTACATTAAGGATGCAGAGTAGTCATATTACATGTTTGGTTGCTAACTTCACATCAAAGATTAAGATTCTCTACCATCCAGTTCCCAGTGTCAAAACAGTAGCATTGAATGTGCTCTCTCTATGTTCATTTACAATTGTATATTAACTACATAGTCGGAAGTGAGATGAACTACATGGCTATTATATACATATGTTCCATTTTTTTAAAAAGGGAAGAAAGAAAACCAGAATATCCAGAAAACAAAATTATGTAAGATTTAGAAAACTCTTCACATAACGAGACTTCAAGGGCTGAGTTGTTTTAACTCCTTCAATAGTGCTTGAACATGGTCTAACACTGCCTGCAGCAGAAGAAAAATATCTGATACTAAAGAGCCCTTTAATGTTTTAGACAAAAGCATAAAAAATTGCTGGAAGCCAATGCCTCTGAAATTCTGGACTATTAAAGTTATTTTACCATCAACCATTGAAACTACTTAAGGACTGTGCCATTTACTTGACAGATTTCTTGGCTACAGCCAAGAATACCCCTAACTCTTGCATGCCCACATAATCCACTCTCATGCTGGCCTATCATTTAGGTAGGAAGACTTCTGTGCTTTCCTGAAATTCTGGAAAAGTCTTTCAGTGGCTGATGCATGCATCACAAAACATAGAATCATAGAATGGGTTGGGTTGGAAGGGACTTTAAAGATCATCTAGTTCCAACTCCCCTGCCATGGACCTCCCCTTCCACTAGACCAGGCTGCTCAAAGCCCCCTCCAGCCTGGCCTTGAAGACAGCCAGGGATGGGGCATCCACAACATCTCTGGGCAACATGTTCCAGTGCTTCACCACCCTCTCCATGAAGAATTTATTCCTGATATCTAATCTAAACCTCTCCCCTTTCAATTTAAACCTGTTACTCCTTGTCCTGTCACTACAGGCCCTTGTAGAAAGTCCCTACCAGCTGCCTTGTAGCCTGCAGGTACTGAAAGGCTGCAATAAGGTCTCCCTGGAGCCTTCTCTTCTCCAGGCTGAACAAGCCCAACTCTCTCAGCCTGTCCCCATAGGAGAGGCACTCCAGCCCTCTGATCATCCTTGTGGCCCTCGATCTGGTCATAGGCCCTGGCAGAGGCAGTTTGCTGGCAGGTCTTAGGACCCCATGTGGCACCCACACTGGAGCAGGCTGCTCCTGAAGAACTGCAGCCCATGGGAAGGACTCGTGTTGGAGAAGTTTGTGGAGAACTGTCTCCCATAGGAGGGACCCCGCTATGGAACAGTGGAAGAATGTGAGGAGTCCTCCTCTGAGTGGCAGAAACAACGTATGATGAACTGACTGCAACCACCATTCCCTGTCTCCATGTGCTGTTTGTTGGTGAGAGAAAGAGAAATGGGGAGCAAAGCTGAGCCTGAGAAGAGACGTGTGGGGGGAAGATGTTTTAAGATTTAGGATTAGTTCTCTTTTACCCTGATTTGATTGGGGATAAATTAATCATTCCCAAAGCCGAGTCCATTTTGCCCTTGACAATAACTGCTGAGTAATCTCTCCCTTATCTTGACCCACAAGCTTTTTGTTCTATTTTCTTTCCCCTGCCCAGCTAAGGAGGGGAGTGATAGAATGGTTTAATGGACGCCTGGCCTTGAGCTAGTGTCAACACACCACATCATCTCACAGGATGTAGACAAATCTTACCCTGCATGGTAGCAGTCTTGGTCTTCTTTTGCATCCCTTAAGTGTCTGGGTTATGATTCAGGAAGGCCAGGCTGCATGAGGTTTGAGCAATCTGGTCTAGCAGAAGGTGTCCCTGCCCATGTCGGGAGGTTGGAGCTAGATAATCTTTAAGGTCCCTTCCAAACCAAACCATTGTATGATTCTATGAAATGCATCATTTAGGGAATGTTAGGATAATGTCTATAATCTGGTTCCATTCTTTATGTCCCTGGTTTGTATTAAATTTTCTCTCCTATGCTCCCTGCCCTGCTAATTCAGGAAATGCAGTGTTTTATTAACTTACTCAGGAAACATTTTCAGTATTCTTCCCCTGTATTACTGACTTCTTTTAGTCCTTTGGAACTGCTGCTCCTGTGGCATCTTCTAGTGTACTTGGATTAAACTTGTATTAAAATAAAAAACTATTCAGGAAGCAATATGTATATCTAAAGATATAACTTTTTAATACACTGAACTTATATTTTATATCATACAGCTACATCAATTAGCAGCTTGGTGTAAACAGTAATCTGTTCTAATTGTTGCCCTAATACAGCTTGACTAACATCAAGGATGGTGGTAATGAATCAAGAGTTATCCTGAGAGTTGTATCATTGCCATCTGAAAGTCTTAAGTTTAGGACCTCAATTTACCTCAAAAACCCTTCTAATTTTTCTCTATTTTAAATTTAATTAAGTCATTTAATAGCTTTTGTCTGGTTCCCAGCACAAATAACTTCACAGAAAGTAACAAATTAGCCTGAATTGAATCATTCCTATGACATAACTGAGAGGACTGGTTTATTATTGCTATGTTCTTCTAGTTGTAGAACAAGACCAGCTAATTATTATACATTTGATTGAGATAAAAGTGGCATTTGTTAATAATCAATTTTTAAAAAAAATTCTTAAAGGAGAAATAAACAAAAAAAAAATTTTTTTGGTTAGTCATGGGTTTTGTACCAGTTGGGTTTTTTTCAATATGTTTCATAAGGAGAACATTAGGCTCACTTAGTGGAAAGAGAAGAAAGAAATTTAAGACAGTTTAATACAGCTGCAACAGAAAGACAAGAATGGGAGAAATATATCCTTACAGTAATGAATATAGAGGTAATTTTCAGAACAATTTTTCATTATCTGCATAACTTAAATCCAGTATAAATCCAACAATCACTGACCAGTGATGCAATTATAACATTTGTTTGCATGATTAGTGTGTATAATAATATAAATTAATACCCTTTCAAAGTTCTTGGAAGATCTTGGTGAGATAGCGCAAATGACCTGGTAATGAAGATAAATGTTTTAAACTGAAAAAAAACCCAACCCAAAAACAAACAAACAAAAAGCTCCAAACAAACGAAAAAATAAAAAAACCACCACTAAAACCCAAAATAAACTCATAAATGTTAAATATGTAATGAACTGGAATATAATGATGTATTTATTAATATCCAGCGAGCGGTCCATCTGTCA
>NW_010273743.1:0-7230 GCF_000690775.1 Eurypyga helias
CTGGCTGAACCCAGCACACATATGTTTGCTTGTTCATAGTGATCAAAGCAATGTGCCAAATTGAAAGGTGTAAACAAAGTCATTGATGTGATCAATCAGCTACTGTACATGCTGGAAACACACTGATGAGCCATGCTGACTAATGATCATGAAATATTAAGCAACAGATGTTGAAAACCTGGGAAATGTGCATATGAATCATTGTACTGATTTATATCATGGTGATGAATTATAAGTGACCCCAATTTTGGCTATTTATAATCACTGACCTGAATGTGCTTTCTATAAACTTGTGTATCTGTCTCACCCATTTAATTCAGGTCTAAACTTTAGCCAGTAGCCTGAGTTCTGTTTTTAGTGAGGACTTAGTGATTTTTATTTTTCAAAATGCACATCTGCATTGAGGAATCTGAGATACAATATTAGCTTTAAATATAGAACATTTCACATTGTATTATAGGAAGTGAGAAGAAACCTCCAGGGGAGGTGTATGCATATATTCTTCAGCAGTGGAACTCAGCCAGAGATGCTTTGAAGATTGTTCATGGGAAATAGTCCAGAAAACGTGAACTAAAACCTGTAGGTGGTATTTCAAAATCAGTCCCGCAGCAAATCGTCAAACTCTTGGACTAAAAACCTAGTTCCATAACCCAAACTAGACTGAGGCAGAACCATACCATCACTGGAGTACTGTGGGCAATCTTAGATGAAAATAACTTCAGTGTGCTGGAACCTGGTATTCTCTCTTCATTTACAGAGATAAGTAAAACAAGTAATGAAAGAAATCTGAACAACTTGAACAGGAACTTAGTAGGCATAGAAAGAATCAGAGGATATATGAGGAGCTGCACAGACAATATAAGTTCAAAAGTCAAATAGATTTAACTAATCAGTTAAAACAGGGAGGTATCTCCCCTGAATGTTGAAGAAACTCACTCTGTAAAAGGAATGGTAGGTTAGCTTCCCGAAGGGTGATCCCAAAATTGATTTTTTTCCCCTCTTCTTCTTTCAATAACAGTAAGGGTAAAAATGAGGATGGTGAAGTATGATGACTATTTCCTGTACAATAACATAAAAAATTGACATCATCATTGTTTGAAGGAGAAAACCTTATTCTAAGATGTTGAATGTGAAGCAAAAGTAGACTGAAAGCCTTCATACTTATGAGAAGTGATTGTGGAGATATTAGGAACTAATTTTATGTACAACAAATGGTCTTGTTTTATATATTTCTATTAATTAGACTGTCAGAGATTTTTTTTTTTTAAAAAGTTCTTATCAGCAGTTAATGCTAATACTAGAGATGAGATTTTCAAGTTTCTAGCTGACATGTAGGATCAGTTCAAAGCTACATCAGAGGAAGTTTAGACTGGACATTAGGAACCACTTCTTTACAGAGAGTGGTCAAACACTGGAACAGGATTACAAGAGAGTTGATTAATGACCAAAACCTGTCAGTGTTTAGAAGGTGCTTAGCTGCTGATGGGGGTTAAGCCACGACAGGACACTATGACAAATTTTGCAAATTATGTTGTTAGTGCAAATGTCATTTTATCTGTAAAACCCCAAGGAACTATGAGTTTCAGAATTTTCAGTCTCAGGAAATCCACAGATTATCAGGGTATATTGACCAGTCTGTGTCTGAATACGATGAAAAGCACAGTATTTACTTCTACTACTACCAAGTGAAAATATGGCAATCAAAAAATTAATAGATAATACTTATTTCAAAGCCTCTACAATTCCCTGACTCTGGTAATTAACATTGTTTAAAAATTGCCTCAGTCTTTAATAAGGACAGTAGTTGTTCTCTTGGCACCCAGATTCCTGAGCTGCAAGACAGGAATGGGCAGCAGAATGAAGCCCCCACAATCCTAGGGGAAATAATAACTGAACTGCTACAACTCTTAGACACACACAGGTCTATGGGGCTGAATGGGATCCATGCAAGGGTACTGAGGGAACTGGCAGAAGTTCTCACGAAACCACTTTCCATCATCTATCAGCAGTTCTGGCTTACTAGGGAGGTCCCAGTTGACTAAAGGTTAGCAAATGTGATGCACATCTACAAGAAAGACTGTAACATGAATCTGGGGAACTACAAGCCTGTCAGTCTGACCTTGGTGCTGGTGAAACTTACAGAGCAGATCATCTTGAGTGCAACATACAGGACAACCAGGTGATCAGGCCCTGACAACATAGGTTTATGAAAGGCTGGTCCTGCTCAACTAACCTGGTCTCCTTTTATGACAAAGTGACCTGCTTAGTGAATGACAAAATGGCTGTGGATGATGTCTACCTAGACTTTAGTGAAGTCTTTGACATGGTTTTCCACAGTATTCTCCTGGAGAAACTGGCTGCTCATGGCTTGGATGGGTGCATGCTTGACTGGGTCAAAAAAATGGCTGGATGGCTGGCCCGAAGAGTTGTGGTGAATAGAGTTAAATCCAGCTGGTGGCTGGTCACAAGTGGTGTTCCCCAGGGCTCAGTATTTGGGCTAGTTCTGTTTAATGTCTTTATCAATAATATGGATGAGAGGATCAAGTGCACCCTCGGAAAGTGTACAGATGACAAAGTTGGGTAGGACTATTGAGGTACTTGAGGGTAGGAAGGCTCTTCAGAGAGTTCTGGGCAGGCTGGATTGATAGCCCAAGGCCAACTGTATGAAGTTCAACAAAGTCAAATGCCAGATCCTGCACTTGGGTCACAACAACTTTATGGAACGCTACAGCCTTGCGGATGAGTGTCTGGAAAGCTTCCTGGTGGAAAAGGACCTTAGGGTATTGATGAATAGCTGGCTGAGTATGAGCCAGCAGAGTGCCCAGGTAGCTAAGGAGGCCAATGGCATCCTGACCCACATCACAAGCAGTGTGACCAGCAAGACTAATGAAGTGATTGTCTTTCTGTACTGGGCACTGGTGAGGTCGCACCTTGAATCCTGTGTTCAGTTTTCTCTTCTCACTAGAAGAAAGACATTGAGGTGCTGGACCCTGTCCAGAGAAGGGCAACAGAGCTGGTAAAGGATCTAGAGAACATGTCTTATGAGGAGCAGCTAAGTCCCAGCAGAGACATTATCACTCTCTACAACTGCCTGAAATGAGGTTGCAGAGAGGTGGATGTTGGTCTCTTCTCCCAAGTAACAAGTGACAGGACAAGAAGAAGTGGCCTCAAGTTGAACCAGGAGAGGTTTAGACTGGATATCAGGAAAAATTTATTCACTGAAATTTTTCACGCATTGGAACAGGCTGTCCAGGGAGGTGGCAGAGTCACCATCCCTGGAAATATTTAAAAGATGTGTGGATGAGTCACTTAGAGATATGGTTTAGTGGTGGATTTAACAGTGTTAGGTTAACAGTTATACTTGATGATCTTAAATGTCTTTTCCAACCTAAAATATTCTATGATTCTGAATGCTGTTACACTAGAAGAGATTGGAACAAATCTCAAGGTCTCAGCAGTACCATAGCAGAGAGATATTTGATTCATAGGTGAAACTATGTTCATGTATGCCAGAAGAGTCCATGAGGAAATGTAGTAATGCAGATCACCTCATTGTGCATTGATTGTAAAGCAAACTGAGTGAGAAAGCACAGAAAATTCTTTACTTTAGGTAGCAAGTCTGTGTCTTGATATTTAGTTTGAACTGAGAATTTTAATACCTGCAGTCAATGAATACAATGTGTAAAGTAAATTCGAATTCTGAAAATTACTTTGGTAGCTCAAGCTAATATCGAAATGGTACAGTAGTTATAATGAAAAATAAGTAGCTGCAGTTCTTTGCATTGATTTTGTGAAATCATTCCACTTAAAAACAATAAATTTAGAAATCTGTTAATTATTTTGGTATCACAGTCATTTAGGAAAAGGGTTATTATCTATTATGTAAATATTATAAACAAAAAATTTGCAGAAACAGGCTTTAACAACAACATGAGAACTACTCAGTATTTTGAATCCCTCACAAGAACTGCAACCCACTAAAAAAGAAAAAAGCAAGAGGAATCAAATGAATTACTTGATGCTTCCTGCAAGTTGATTCTTTTCAAGGGAAATTAAACCCCCTCCTTCTAATCCGGAAAACCAAAAGTTTTCTTTCCTTTTCTTGTTTTCCAGAAGGATGAGTTGTCAAGCTGATGTGATGAATGCAACACTATTGTTCCCGTCTATCACAGATATACTATATGATATCTGAATCAAGAATTGAAATCTGTTCCAGATATGAATCAAAAAGATTAAGCTTCATTTACCATGAACAGTACAATCAGCCTTCTGCCATAGAATATTAATCTTCAGATATTGCTATATTTATTTTCTCAGTAATTACATATGTCATATCTGAAAACTACTGCTGTAATAGTAAAATTTAATTTCCTTTCAAGAAAACCCTTTAGAAGAAAATAAAGTTTATAATGCCATTAAAAATAGATCTTTAGGTCATAGTGTCTGGAGTCAAAAATGAATAAAACAGCTTTCTGACAGGATCTTGGTCTGTGAAATATCTATGGTGGAACAGCCTTGGCTTTCATAACAAACCTAGAAACAAAATGATTTTTTTTATTTTTAGATTATGAATTATAAATGTTAAATTTTTAAAACAATAAAATTCTTAAGGTCATGGCTGGAAAAAAATCATTTAATGTTCTGCTACCTGATGTATTCCTCTTGGTGAATCACTGCTTCCATTCAATTCAATGACCTTCTGAGATGTGATGAATTTTGTAGAGTGCTTGTGAAGCTTAGGATGTGTATACTGCTAGCACATCTGTGGTGTGGCTACCTACTCTCTGCTCCTCTGCAGCCTCTGGCATGCTTTCATCCTGAAGCAGCCCAATAGCTCCCTGAGGGAGAGTTTGTTTTCCTCCTAGCTTTCAGGGGGCCCTTTTGTTTGGCTTGTACATACAGGCTCAGAACACACATAAATATTATCAGTTAAATGAAGTAAAAAGCTATAGGAAGACTTTGACAATAGATTTTCACAATGCATATTGAACAGCTAGGGACTGCTTAAATTAATTGTATATCAAAATGATTTAACAGCTCATTGAAAGACTAACTTTAAAAAAATGTTATTATGAAACTAAAAGAATAAGATGCTGTCAGAAAGTCCTTGTGATACTTTTTTGTGCCACATTAGATGAAAATTAAGTACTATACTTATGACAACAAATTTAGAGATGTGAAGATTTTTTTGCATTTAATTTGACACCTCTAATAATATGTGATATCAGCCTGATAGGATCTGTGGCAGTGAGAACATAATTGTAGTTTTTTTCATGTTGATATAAAAAGAAGCAAAAGAAAGTGTAAAGAAATGGGATTATTTGAAGGATAGAGAAAATTCATAGCAAAAGTACATGAAAAAGTCAAATGTCTTATTCCATTTAACACTGAAATAAGATCATAAGGACAACATTCTTTCAACTTCATCAACCTAAGTTAAAATATCAGGAAATATTATACATTAAAAGCCAACAGATGTAACTGTTCTGATAGATGATTTTTTTTAAATAAATGTTCTTTTAAGGAAGTGAAGTACCCCATTGGCAACTTTTATCCTAACTTACAAAGTAAAAATTGCATGCCACTGTTCACATTATAAGTCAGTTCAGGGCACTGGAACTGTGACAGTACTAGGAGAAGTTTAAATAATAATAATAAAAAAAAAGTAGGTTCCCTGTGTTGAAAATTAGAAAACAAAATATACAACAGCATCGAGAATTTTTGGCATACCAGAAAATTGATGGAATACATTCTGGCCTTTCACTACTGTATCCAGCTCTGGAGCCCTCAAGATAAGAAGGGTATCGACAGGTTGGAGTGAGTCCAGAGAAGGCCACGAATATGATCAGACGGCTGAAGCATCTCTCCTAGAAAGAAAGGCTGAGAGAGTTGGGCTTGTTTAGGAAGCCCATAGGGATACATTATAGCAGCCTTCCAATAAGTGAAGGGGCCTACAAGAAAGCTGGAGGGGGACTTTTTACAGGAGCCTGTAGGGGAAGGATAAGGAATAACAGGTTTAAATTTAAAATGGCTAGATTTAGACTAGATACTAAGAAAAAATTCTTCCTGGAGAGGGTGGTGAGGCAGTGGAACAGGTTGCCCAGAGATGTTGTGGATGCCCCATACCTGGTGGTCTTCAAGGCTAGGCTGGATGACGCTTTGAGCAACCTCGTCTAGTGGAAGGTGTCCTGCCCATGGAAGGGGGGTTGGAACTACATGATCTTTAAGGTTTCTTCCAATCTAAACCATCCTATGATGATTCTATGATGAAACACAAATCCAATGTTTTACAACGAAACAGGAATTGCTCTAAATGATGCATCACCTTGGAAAAAGGCAAATATTATGATAATTTTTGTAGCACTCCAGAGTGGTGATGATGACTGTTACGGTTTCTAAGAATTTCTTGAATAAAATATTACATAACTCCTGTTCAAACCTGAATTATGACAATTTACTTTTGTTAAACCAGAAATTAAGAATCTTAAAGACTCAGATATTTCCTTATTCACAGTAGTTCACAATACTTGCTTATTTTATAAGGAAATGCACTAAATAGAACAAAAAATTAATTACTGCACTGTTGCATAGTTTAAGTAGTGCACATCCATGTGATGAGCTATGAGCATGGATGGTAATGTAATGCTGAGCAGCAAGTGTTTAAAAGTATCATGATTGAAATACTGACTACCACAATGATTGATTGTGGTAAAAGACCACAACCTAGTTCTTGTATTCATACACTTAACATTTTCAGAAATCTGGACACAGATAATATGAGTCAAAACATTTGAAAGTTGTGAACAAGTTAAGACAATATATGAAATACACTGTTCAGGATGTACAGATCTTCCAAAGGCATGCATAAAAACATAGAATCATAGAACCACAGAATCGTTTGGGTTGGAAGGGACCTCAAAGATCATCTAGTTCCAACCCCCCTGACATGGGCAGGGACACCTTCCACTAGACCAGGTTGCTCAAAGCCTCATCCAGCCTGGCCTTGAACAATTCCAGGGATGGGGCATCCACAGCTTCTCTGGGCAACCTGTTCCAGTGCCTCACCACCCTCTCTGGGAAGAACTTCTTCCTGATATCTAATCTAAACCTCACTGCTTTCAATTTAAACCCGTTACCCCTTGTTCTGTCTCTACAGACCCTTGTAAAAAGTCCCCCCCAGCTTCCTTGTAGCCCCTTCAGGTACTGGAAGGCTGCTATAAGGTCTCCCTG
>NW_010273743.1:7436-32666 GCF_000690775.1 Eurypyga helias
ACCTGCTGGCCACACTTCTGATACAGCCCAGGATACGGTTGGCTTTCTGGGCTGCCAGCGCACACTGATGGCTCATGTTCAGCTTTTCGTCAACAGTACCCAGAAGTCCTTCTCCTCAGGGCTGCTCTCTACCCACTCTCCACCCAGCCTGTACTTGTGCTTGGGATTGCCACAACCCAGTGCAGGCACTTGCACTTGGCCTTGTTGAACTCCATGAGGTTGGCAGTGGCCCACCTCTCCAGCCTGTCAAGGTCCCTCTGGATGGCATCCCTTCCCTCCAGCGTCTCGACCGCACCCCACAGCTTGGTGTCGTCAGCAAACTTGCTGAGGGTGCACTCAATGCCATCATCCATGTCACTAATGAAGATGTTAAACAGGACCAGTCACAGCACCAACCTCCGAGGAATGCTGCTCATTACTGGTCTCCACACAGACATTGAGCCGTTGACCACCACTCTCTGAGTGCGACCATCCAGCCAGTTCTTTATCCATCGAGTGGTCCATCCATCAAATCCATGTCTCTCCAGTTTCGAGACAAGGATGTCATGTGGGTCAGTATCGAAAGCTCTGCATAAGTCCAGGTAGATGACATCTGTTGCCCGTCCTGTATCCACCAAGTTTG
The DNA here is from genome assembly GCF_000690775.1 of Eurypyga helias. NCBI lineage: Eukaryota > Metazoa > Chordata > Aves > Eurypygiformes > Eurypygidae > Eurypyga > Eurypyga helias. The sequence continues at coordinate 8,059 of NW_010273743.1, forward strand.
TTACCCCATCATGGAAGGCCACCATATTTTTCAGGCACGATCTGGCCTTGGTGAAGCCATGTCACCAATCACCTTCTCATTCTGCATGTGCCTCAGCATGAGTTCCAGGATGATCTGCTCCATGATCTTGTCAGGCATAGAGGTGAGACTGAAATCCTTCATACCGTAAGCTTTAATAATTAGATAATACCTGTTAGGAACCCTTATCTAGAATATACTTTTGAGGAGTTTCTATATGTATCTGGAATTGATTTTTTTCCTGAATCTTTGCTTCTGCAGAGTATGATTTGTGCTTTATAAAAGCCTGTCTAGCAAACAACTGGTATCTTCTACACTCTGTGGAACGGGGAACTTTCAAATTTGTGACAACTGGTATTCTCAAACAGTTTTCCATCTCATTTTATGGCCTTCCTGAACTTCTTGCATCTATCTCTGGAGCATTTTTAGGTATCATATGTCAGAATAGATACAATCTCTACTGTAATCCAAAAACTCTCACGTCATCTTTTTAAAAATACCTTACTTTTTAATGCAGATAAACAAATGTATATTCATAAATTACATACAATATTATCTTTTAAACACTGAAATAAAGGGGAATCTTTTCACTTCATGCATAATGAGAGGAGGAACTGTTTCAAATAAGAAGATGAGATTAGAAAATACAATACTAGGCAGGGAATTTATTACATGTAAAGAATTTAATGAGCATGTGGAAGCTTAAATAATATAAGTCCTATTTAAAAATAAAAAAAAAATAAAAAAGCAAGAATACTTTTATTAAGAAACAGCTGAGGTAGGATTCATTTATAGATACTGGTGGGCAGTGTCAGTACTAAATTTCTGAAGAAAATGGATCAAAAATATGCTACACAGAGAAATGTGTTGCTAAAGACATTGGAAAAACAGGTCAAAATATTTTTGGAACAAATAAACAACAAAATTAGTATCCTATCTTGGACAACTAAAAGTTTCTAATCAATAAGAAAGTATAATCAGTAAGAGTTAACCTGAATCTTTAATAAAACTGATTTTTTTAATGTATAGTACAAAAGGATAAACTGTAGCACATATGAGCTTGAGGAATGTAAAATTAACTTAATATTCTTCACTTTCAGCAAAATATCACAATAAGGATATTTGAAAAAAAAAGTTACAGTACTTAGGTAACATTTGATAATAAAAAAGTGAACAATTAGGGAAGTCCATTTGCATATACCTTTCTCAGATGAAAAAGTCCTAACTGTGAAACTTACACCTTATGCCATGAGAATTCATTAAGATTTTAGAGTACAGTACATGTAAAAATACATTGTCATTTCCTTACTTGATTTCATGGGGTATATAGGAAGATAATTTTGTTTTTATCCACTCAGGTATTACAGCAGACAAAAATATCTCTTCAGCTGGCAGTTGTACAACAGGAAGCCAAGATAATTAATGTTGGCACCAAAAGCAGGCAAATGTTGTGGTTTAGGAGGCATATATAGCCTTAGAAATCATGGACAAAAAAATCTCTGGAAGGAATAGAATACTTCAAAAGTTCAGCTAACCCATGCTTTAGTTTTCCAGTTTTCCAAGGATTGACCATGCTTACATGATCCATGACAAATCCTTGTCTAACTTGTTATGAAAAACCTCAAATAATGGAAACTACCAGTTTCATTGTCCCTATTAGTAAGAGGTTACTCTGCCTTCTTCCTCTTCCTTCTGTTCACAGTGGACATGAAAACAGGTTAGTTCGTTTCTCTTCATAGCTACCTTTTCTATGACTGTTCCCCAGCTAGACTTTCAGCAGAATAAACAAGGCTTCACTCTTGCCCTGTAAATCATGTTTCCCAAAAGTCTGTTATTCTCACTGCTTTTCCTGGAGTCTATCCTAATGCAGTGGCTAAAATAAGAGGCCTTCAATCAGTCTACTTATTTCTAGTTTGTGAAAATGACATACTTATACATGCATTCTAGTGCATATATGTCATGGTTTAACCCTGTCGGGCAATTAAGCACCACCAGTCTCTATATCACTCTAACCCCACCACTCCTAGTGAGGAAGGGTCAGAGGAAAACAAGGGAGGTGCGTAGAAGTATAGATAAGGATATTTAATTCTATAAATGAAACTTAGGGAGTTACTAACAGTGCTATTGCTAATAAGTAATTAAAAGAACAGAAAAAATAGAACAAATGATACAGGATCTCACCACCCGTGGGTGGACACAGCCAGGTTCCAGAACAGCAAAGCAAAAAAAAAAAAGTAATCTTGAGCCCAAGAAGTGGAGGGAGGAAACTGCCCCCCTGAGCCCTGGAGCTGAGAGCACGGGTAAAGAAGAACTTCCAACCCCCCTTTCCCAAAGCAATTTCCCTGACAAAAGCCCTCAAACTTCAGGCTAAAAAAACACTCTGCCAGCAGGAACCTCTGAGCCCCCCATCCCCAACCCCCACCCCCAAATGCCTTCCGGGTCGATTTGCAAAGTGCTCCCCCCCGCGTCCTGGCCTGCTCGTTTTGCCACAGTTACAGGGGTAGCAGTGACCACTCAGCTTGATATATTATGGAATGAAACAAAATCTTACAGACTGGAACCAAGGCATTATACTATAATACCATTGCAGCAGGATATTATTCACTGTCACTCAGTTAATAGCCCCAGAACCCTCAGATGGTCCCACCGTTTATAACAGAAGGATTTTGCTGCTGATTTCAGTTTATTATAAATGGCTTCCTCAAGCCTGCTAGAGGCACATCTGTTTCATCATGACTGAGCTTCCATCAACTAATTGTCTGATTGTAATCAGATAAGATTATCTGAATATCGTGTCCTCCTCTGACAGTGTTATGTTTACAGTAGTGGATGATAGGGCTGGACTGCGTGTCTTGCTGTCCAAGCTACAGTTACTAGTACGCTCTGAGTTCACCCAAGAAAAAAAAAAGTTAAACAGAACAGTCAACTTTCAAAATGTCCTTCAATAACTATGTGCCTGATTTTAATTCATCTTGATATAATTCTTTTTTCACCAGTACTGAGCAAGATGGCCATTACTGTATTTACAGCCAAAGAACAGATGTTACTCTTCAGTAATAATTTGTCACAAAAATGAAGCAAATTCAGAAGATTGTGTTCAGTTTCCGACCATATAACCATATTCTCGCAACAATCCTATTTCATGTATCTTTTATTTCCTTCTATGGAGAAAACGAAATAAATGAAAATAAACCACAATGTAAAGAAGTTGGGATGTTTAAATTCCTTTTTGTCTTAACTTTCTCTCCAGTTTTATGCTATGGGAAAGTAAATACAAAAGTGCTATTTCTGCTGTACTCCATATGTTGTTTTTTGTTTGTTTGTTTGTTTTTTTAATAATTTCAGGATTGTCAGGGATTAAGAGAAGTAAGCAAGAAATATAGCAATGATTAAAATTATATAACTTTGGATAAAGAATCATCAACCTCTTAGGATGCCCATTACAATAAGAAAATTGTCAAAGGATGTTGTAAAAATAATAAATATTATGTTCTCCAGGATAACACCCCTATGCAAAATATAATATATTTTATAACAATTATAACAATTTTATAACAATAATAACAATTTTACACTACTGAAAAGATAGTTTATATAGCTTAGATGACCCCACCCATGACTAGGCAGGGTTCACTAGACAAGGAACAATTCAAAAGGATTACAAAAAGTTGCCCTCTTTTTTTTTTTTTTATATTTTTATTTTTTGTTCTCTTTCTGGTGAGCTCTGACATCCAACATTTGTTTCAGTCAAGTTGACAACTTTTTGATTTGCAATGAACTCTAACCTCATTGGAGTCACAGCAGACTCTCACTTTGCTTAAACTAAAGCCTCTTGTAACATGGCTGTAGAATTTTCTGCCTTACACTGTAGTATCTCAAATTTTTCTTCAGTCAGTTAGATTTCTTCTCCTAGAGGGTGTTCCTCCTGGCCAAGGCTACTTAAGGAACATAGCAGAGATGGATATTAAACAGAGAGAACATACAACCCATTTCACACTAGAAAGCTGAGAAACACTTTTAAGAGTAATCTCTTATTTCAGAAGAACTTGTTGGGATGATATTTTGAACCTATCACTAGTCTGAGACTACTTTCTGTCTGTCCTGAGCTTTAGACCAATCTATGCTGTAGAATTATCTTGTACCTCTTCAACAGATAAATAGTATATACTTGAAATTACTTAAAGGACTGTGTAAGGCTGGAAGTAGTCTTGATGGAACTGTATTAGTGTACAGAATAAAAGCCATGTAAATTATTGTTGAAATATGTGAAATCAACCTGCTAATAGCGTTAATGTAAATAAGGAATTCAAATATTTATTTAAGATAAATTTCAGTAACAAAGTACTTACAGAAATCACTGGTGTAGCTTTATGTCCTATGTTATATAGAAGGTCATAGAGACGGTGATAAGGTAATAAAATACCTCTTTATAAAGTTTTTTAATACAGCACTGAAGCATAGACATTTCAGACATATGAGGAAGATGACAGTAAGTCAAGATATTGTAGAATCATGGAAATATAGATCCCTCAAGAGGTTTTCTTGTTCCTCTTCATTTTTTCAAGCTATGTTCAATAGACTCCTGACCCCTTTCACAGATATGTCTCTCCAAATGTTTAGTGAAAGAAGTTTTACAACTTCTGTATAAGTAAAGCGTTCCAGGGTACTGCTGTCTTTGGAATTAAAATATTTTACATGACACCTAAATCACTCTTGCTGAAAATTAAAATGAAAAGGTATTTTTGTCACTCCACCTGGGCTTTCAAATTTATTTTACAACTTTCTTAAGATATTTTGCCCCAAAGTGGTCATCAAATTCTCCTAAAGGCTTTTTCAGTATTAATTGAGTAGAATAATTATCTCATGCCTTATTTATCACATTATGCTAATACATTCTGGAATATCACCTACCTTTTTTACTAACATCACACTGCTGATACCTTTTCAATTTGTGGCCCAATATAAATTCAGATCATTTTTTACCATAGTAGTATTGCTTATACATTTAAGCACCATTTTGCTTTTAGGTTCTGGATCTTTTCTTGTCTAAGTGTAGATCATAAAATTGCCATTCCATAGTTCATTTGTATTTATATGAGACACTTTCCCAAAGTATTTCTGAATTTTTGTGCTGTTTTCCTTCACAAGGAGAGCTGTACCAAGGCTATAGAAGTGCACTGTGTATTCCATCATCCAAGTCATTAATGAAATTATTGAACAGTACTCAGGGAAAAGTCCCAATGGGACCTTGCTTAAAATACCCTTGCAGTTTGACATTGAGTTATCGGTAAGTAGTAAAGTTTTAAATTTATTTCTAATTCTTTCTGGATCATGACTTCTTAGTTTGCTCTTGAGAATTAGAGAATAGTTTGTCTCCAAAGCTGTGTCAAGACATATCACATATAATGTTTCCTTCTTACTCACAAGGCTGGCAATTGTCAACTAGAGAAATTAGATTGGTATGATATAATACATTGTCTACATATCCTTTATGGATTTTTCTTATGCAATTGTTATAAATTTCATATTTAATAATATTTTCCAGTATCTTTCCTCATACTGAAAATAACCTACTAATTTATACTTTCTTGGTACACCTTTTTTTCCTTAGAATTGTCCTACATTTTGTGACCTTGTACATCCTTCCTGCATTTTTGGAAATCATTAATAGATACAATTATTGAAGATAATTCTTTCAGTTCTTTAAGGTGACTTTAAACAAGTTTGCTGGTTTTAGTTAGAACAGAGTTAATTTTCTTCACAGTAGCTGGTGTGAGGCTATGTTTTGGTTTTGCCCTGAGAAAAGTAGTGGCAGCATTGGTGTTTTTTAATTGTTGCTGAGGAGATTTTCTACCAATTTAAGGACTTTTTTAGCTTCTGATACTGCAGCTGTGTTCCAAACTTTCTCCTTAGAAGCAGTCAGGAAGCATGTAACACAGTTCAGACAGCTAACCCAAACTAGCCAAAGGAGTATTTCCTTCCATTGAATGTCATGTTCAGTATATGTGTCAGGGGTTGTTTATCCATTTGTTCATTTGTTAATTATTTGTTAGTAGTTGGGTCAGTTGCCTTTCTCATTTACTCTCTCACTCATGGGGCTCGCTCAGACTCTGGAGCGAGTTCTCTCTTGGGCTTTTCTCTCTCATATTCCGCTGCAATCACTCTTGGACTCTGAATCTCTAGCTTTTTAGCTGTGATTCTTGCTACATGAGACATGTCTGTTTTTTGATTGGCATGTGGTGAACAATTGTATCATTTGTTTTATTTTTCATTATTTTTGTTACTCAGTATTAGTAGTATTGTCAGTATTATTAGTATTGTTAGTATTTTTAGTATCACTATTTTATTCATTTATATTCAATTATTCAATTGTTCTTATCTCAACTTCCTTGGCTTTTCCTCCAATTCTCCTCCTCCGCTGGAGGAGGGGGGGAGGTAAGCGGGTGGCTGTGTAGTATTTAATTTCTTGCTGGGGTTAAACCACAATAGCTAGTCATATTGACTTAGAATTTTTAGATTAAGCAGGCATTTTAAAATTTATTATTGTTCTGATTTTCCTCATAGTATCTGGTACAGGGCTGTGTTTTGGATTTGTGATGAAAACAGGGTTGATTACATGGGGATGTTTTTGTTACTGGTGAGTAGTGCTTACACAGAGTCAAGGCAATAATAATGTCTAATTCTAATAAATTGTAAAAAAAACACTGCTAGTGGCAAGGACATGGGAAGAAACACACCAAGGCCATTTCTTCCTTTGGATCATTAAGATTTCTAGACCTCATTTATGGTTAACCCAGGGGGCTGAGCCTGATCTCAGACTTCAAAATCAATGACATTAAAGCCACAGACTTTCTTGAATGGTCTATCATTGAGCCAATAACAACTTTCCAGTTAGAGGTTGACCATGCTTTAGCAATATTTTCAGTAAAGATGGCATAATGATATACTGAAGAAAGATTTAGTCTTGGAAACCGATTTGCAGTACATCGTGGAATAATAGTGTTCACCAAATCCTATAATCTTTGGACTAAGTGACTAAGTTGCATTTCAAACCAATTGTCTTCTACACAATGCTTATTTAGACAATGCTAGTTAGTATTTTTAACACTTTGTTTCATTTTCAGTTACACCTCAGGCAGTTTATTGTTGCTTCAACATATAATAACTTGTTAGCATTTTCTATTTCCAGTGTGTTGTAAATGATGGTATTAACTGAATGGTAAGCTGATAATGCATTATGCATTGTATCCTGCCAACTGGGAACAGTATAATTTGCATATGTATATTCTTTTTAATAACTAGGAAATGTGTACAAGTGAAAATGGGATTGACAACATTGTCTCTTTAAATGAAAAAAATTAACTAAACATATAATGGTTTACAGTTAGCATGTCTGAATGGCTTTTCAGTAGGCACTGGAAAAAATCTCTGTGATAGCTGTTTTATCTTTTTTCTTTACTTGATTCTTATTGTTACTGACATTTTATCTGTTGCAGTGTAGTAATGAACACAAAAGTTATCTAAATTTAAATTGTGTATCTTTTGTTATTCTGCAGTCACTATAAGCACACATACAGCTTGTTGGCCATAAACTCGTGTGGAAATTTTACAGGTTTTTGTTTTTGTTTTTTTTAAAGACTATCTAAAAGTGGTAAGGACATGAGAAGAAAAACACCAAAACAACCTCTTCCTTCCCCATATTACAATTTCTTGACATCATTTATGTTTAAGCCTGTGGGCTGAACCTGTTCCCAGACTTCAAAATCAAGGACATTAAAGCCATAGACTTTCTTGCGTTGTCTATTGTTGAGTCAGTAACAAAACCCTGACCTATCAACAAAGTATAATAAAACTGCACCAACTCCGCAGTCATGGTTCCATCAATTTCAACTATTTTTATCAAATGACTGGTGAAAGAATCTTAATGAACCAATAGTTCAGTCCCATCAAAATTTGGTCTCAGATTTGGACATTTCACTCACTGGATAAGAAGCTGGCAATCCAATCAATTTTTATAATTGTGCAGTAACCTCTTCTATTAACATATTTTACTTCCATCAACCCCATTTTGTTGATACCATATACAATAGCATGCACTGTTATGACACTGTAGGCAGGATAAGGACAGAGAGGTGAAACCTCAAGTACTGCTAGAAAAAAAATGAAAGCTAATAAGAAAAATGTGTATTATAATGAATTCCTCAAAGTTCACACTGCATCTGTTCTGCAGGCTAATAGAACTTTCTTAATCCTTTTCATTAGAGCTGCCAAATCCAAAACCAGAGAGCTAGAGGTGTGTATTGTTTCATCAATCCTGACTGCCTACAGTCTGAAACAGAACTGATGGCTGAATGCGATAGGAATTATTATCCTCTCAAACATCATGGATCCATTCCATTTATATCCAGGAGGCAACAATTCACCTGTTTTTCCAGAGCTCAGAACATACATTAATCAAGGTATTTTTAATATTTTCAAGATTCACAGCCAAAAAGATGCAAGTCTGATTCAAAGATCTTCTGGTTATTAGAAGAGAGTCATGAATACATAGGATCATACCAGCCCAGAACAGGATACAGTTTTATTTTAAGTATTCAGCAGTCCAGATGAAATGGAAGACACCTGTCTTGGCTTTAGGCAACTACTGCCCAGCAGCAAGCTTTTCGTTTTTTAAAAGCATATGAAGTATTAAGCTGGAGTTAATATTACCTATCTATATAATTAAAGCTAATATTCTAGCCACAATGTAATCTAGATATGCACTAGGACAAAATATTAAAACCAGCTCAGTAGCACTTATGGTTGTATTTGTCTCATCAAAGTTATGCAGAGTAGTTCTCATATAGCAAACTCTTAATTCTATTTAATGTTGTTTACCATGGACAATGCTTTGAAAAATTCTAGCTGGGATGGAATGCAGCAGACCATTTCTTCAGCAATGTAAGAGACAACAGATTCCTGAAATCTTCTGTCAGATCACCTTATGGACCAGAAATTTTAGTCAAATTATTTGTCTTTGTTTCATATTCACTGAATTCTGTGTTTGGCGATCAGCACAATCAAATACTTCTAATGTTTTTGAAGTAAAGACTGGGACTAATATTGTCATCCTCTGGCATGACAGAAGCTTTCAAATGAAATAAAAAATCTAGAAGACAGACTATTTGCAAGATCTGTCCCAAACTAAAAATTGTATTTCTTCAAGGTACTTTGCTTCTCCAATACAAGATATATTTCATCGATTTTGTCTAACAAATACATAGAAACTTATATAAAAAAACTGACAACAACAAAATCCACCCTAAAAAAAGACTTATGCATGTGAGGCTGACAGGCTAAACACGAGGCAGACATAGCCTACTGCAAGACCAGAAAGTCCTATGGTATTGAGTGTAATCTATAGTAAAGTTGGGAAAAATATTGCATTCTTATTCAGTTATGCAAATGCATTTTGTAGTTACTAAAAGGCAGATTATTCTTGGAGTTTGTAGTTTATACTATTTAGATTTATTCCAACAAGTTAAAACTGCACATTTTATAATGTTTACATTACTGAGCTCATAATGCCAACACTGGAATTTTATATTACATTTATAAAATTTATTTAACTTCTATTATTGTTCCCAGGTGTTACACTGGGAAAAGTCCTGTTTTTCATGAACCTTATTCATATGAGGCTGTTCTTATCTGTTCCTTCAATGCTACTGTCATATTTCCTGAAGAACTTGTAGAGTATGAATAAAAGAAATATGCAACAGAACCATCAGTAAAGGCATAGCTCTAATAATTTTTTTAGATGGTAGGAGGTAAATTCAGGGTCTTTCTAACTTGTTCCTTCTCTCCATACTTATGTATTTTGTACTAAATACATGGTTATTTCTTCCAGATGTTGTTTTCCTAGGTTGCTTAGGAAAACTGAAAAGTCAAAGTTTTACGGAAATTAAGATATATGATATCATCTGCTATTTCTCACGTATTTCCAGCAAAAGTTAATCTGTCATAAAAGAAAATGTGATTAATTTGTTATTGGTTTGTTCAACTGTCCTGTGAAGAGTGTTCTATTTTGCATAAGGAAATCTGAGTTGCCCTAGGTTTTCTGATTTGGATGTTCACATTGGAGGTCAGCTGGAGCACTTGATGCAGCAGTTGTTATATGCAAAATGTACCAAAAATGACAGAAGAAAAAATTGTCTGGAATCCCACATTAGGTCCTAATCACAAGGTTAAAGATTTCTTTGTCTTTGTCCCAGTGGGTTATTAGTATTTTTCTCCAATATGGAATTGCATAAAAAAGAGAGAACTACAAGTCCTGGTCTCATCCATATCAGTCTGTTTTTACAGTCAAAGTGTACAGATTTGTGGTTTGGACAGTCTTCTGAGAACTTCAGTACAAAAAATGTCCCTGTGGTGAGATAAGGGTTGAGAAAGTGCACAGTAAGAAACAGCAGCCTGCAAAAGATGAATTTAAAAATGCAAGGATTAATCTTTATCTTTTCATTTTAAGGAAATATTGGAACCATCACTCTTAGCTTTCAACTATATCAATATAAGAAAGTAGATCCTCCTGGCACTTAGATATATATGCAAGAACCATTTAGAGGATGAGAATCAACATATTTATACTCAGAACCTCTTTATAAAGTCTGGTTACCTCTACAGTTGTCAATTACTGTTTATTGTGGATCTTATTCTGAAGAATGTAATTTTCTATAAACAGTGCTTGGAACATGGACACCTAATGCACCAAGCCAGATGCTGAAATCACAGTCATTAGATAAATGAATTTGTTGCTTAAAATATGTACTTGATCTATCCCTTGGTCTGTATATCTTTGATGAGTTTCTAGGCTCCTCAGATCAATTAGTGATATGTGCAATGAATATATGTCAAAGGAAGTTTCTGGAATATGAATATGACTCATTTAGACAGCACAAGGAATTAGAACTTTTACTTTTCCTCTGTAAACTTTAGATCATGTTACAAAGTTTCTTCCTCCTTAGAGAAATCATAAATGTCTTAAAATCAATATCCAATAGGAGTTCACTTAACTATACTGTTGAGAATCATCGCAGATGAATTAAAGATTATGTGGTTTTGCACTCTGCCTGCACACCTAAATTATCATTCAAGTGTCTTTTGACCTTTCTTGATTCTAACACCACCATGTCAAATAAACAAGCATGGCAATTCTTTTTGCAGGCAAGTTGCCTCATCTGTAATGTGTAGCAGCTCTGATTATGCTTCTGTAATTCCTAAAGAAAATCTTATACTACTAAAATTATTTGCTTCTCAGCAAAATGATCTTCAAACTTCAGTGGTTGTTCATGATTTCATAATGAACTGTTTTCAAAACTGTATAGCATCACACATGAATGCATTACAAACTACAGCAGTGATGCAATGCCTTTCCTGTCAGATATAAACATATTTGATGGAAGAGAGCGTAGATTAACTAATTCTTAAATACCACATTCTTTCAAGCTTTTTTTTCCCTCCCCATCTACTACTAGTCTAGACACAACTCTCGTGTCTTGTGTAACCATCCCATGTACTTTTATTACATGATATTCTTCACTTTATAGTAATGTTTTAAATTTAATGTACTAAGATTTTTGAGCAGAATTTAAATTCTTAAAGATTTTAAAGTTTTGTGTCTGGTTAAACAGACTTCAGGACTCAGAACTGAATACGAAATATGTGCAGGTTTCAACTGTTGAAATATAAAAGTCTCTAATCTGATTGCATGCACTTGAAGTAGTTATCTAAACTGCTTCTTCATTCCAGAGCTAGAACTAAGCACTTCTGCAAGATTCATTGCACTTTAAAGGACACTTCTTGTAAAGGTCAGATAAATCACATACTAGAAATGCATAGCTTTCTCCACTGACTGCAGAGAGGGCCTAGTCCAATTTACAGAGAATAGCTCTCTGGATAACATATATGCACATTTGGCCAGATGAATCCTCTCCTATGAATCTTATTTTGCCATAGCTGACTCAGAGGCACATAGAATATATGCTTTGGAGGTTGAATATGTTTTCTATACTACTTCACCCTACTTATAGTATTGTAAATCAATACGGTATTAAAAATAGTCAGTGTAAAAGTCTGTAAACTGAAATATGCCTTCCTGAAATTATAGTGTTATATAGAATGCATCAGGAAAAATATGCCCTTCTAGGGAGGACTTTTTTTTTTTAATACATCTGTTTGTGATAGTGCTATTGGATAGAAACAAGCAGTTGATGAGTTTTCCTCCTCTGCTTTAATGTATGTCAATATACTGTGAATAGGTGATAATGTAGCACATTAAATTCATGGGGAGGTTATAAATGTGTGTCTGGTGAATCACACAAGCTCACATGTTCATTGGTTTGTCATGAAACACCCTGCTCTTTTTATGCTAGATGGAAAAGAGGGGTTTTTTTTCCCAAATATTCAAACCAGATATATTACTACAAAATATAATTGAATAAGTTAGTTAAGTATGACTCAACACGAAACAGTTAGCAGACCTTGATTTTGAATGCTGATTTAGGGTAGTACAGAGTTCCAGAAAAATAATCTTTATCAGAGCTTGATTATCTTCACACAGACTTGTCTCTTCATCTGCCTAACATGTTCCCAGAGCAGTGGTGCCGGTTCCCAAAGATTCAGTTCACATCCAGCAGTTCCATAGTATTATCATGTGGAAATCACTATCTCCATATCCATAATAGAATATCAGGTTAATTTATCAATGCCATGAAAACTTGGCTCTTTCTCTGGCACAGAGACACCTTATCCATGCCTTTAAACACTTTCTTCACTGAGAAGAAGGATTTTGCCCATTTTCCTGTCTGGGAGCAGGCTGTGATCTGTACCATCCTCTAGAACTGCACCAGTCCTTGTCTAAAGAGAGTTCATTGAAATAGGCAATGTATATCTAATGGTGTGCATGTTTACCCATTTATGTAGAATAACTTCAGAGACAAGACTGAGACATGTAGACTCTTGACTTAAACATTTTCTAGTACAGTGGCATCCAAGTGCTTCTGAAGTGGCCCAACCTAAAATACTCCAGACCATAAAATATAATGCACCTTTAAAAAATTAATGTAAATGTTGGAAATATATCACTGAATTTCTCTCTGCTCTTAGTTTCTGAGAAAATACACAGGGATAAATCTCACACATCATAGTAAAATATTAATGAACAGGAAGCCGAGAGGCCTGAGATGCAGTACCATTATATGCTTCTTTATAAATAACTCCTTATGGCATCCTAGTTTTAGAAATTTAAAATCTAATCTGGTGTTAGTGGTAACAACAGTAAAATCTGCCAGATCATGCAGACTGCTGAGAAACAATAAAGAAAAACTCTTAATAATTAGCCTTCAGCAGACAAGGTATCCTTTATTTGCACAGTTGAAAGACAAGAGGCTGGGGTGGTATGGAACTAAGGGATTGACAGAAGGAAAACTATTCCTTCTACCAGTGACAGAGCAGTTGGGGATGAGAAAACCTTCCCATCTGTGGATTACATCATAAAAGCAAAATCCTGAAACAGACAGGAGGGGCAACACCTTAAATTACCACAAGAAGTTCAAGCACAACTGATCCACCAGAGACATCATCTGCCTAATTACTTTAAAACTGATTCAAGGTATAGGAATCATTTCACTTAACTGCCTAAAAGGTATGCATGTAATTTTGAATTACTCAGCCTGGGTTCATTTAATGTCAATGAAGGGAAACAGACATATTCAGGTCAGATTTTAATGTACCTATTTTAGGTGTCAAATGTAGACTGAGATTAATCACATAATAGAAAACATTTTTTCTCTGTAGAGTGCAAAGAGAGTCTATACAGATTGCTGAGGTTTAGATGTGTACATTTAGTCAGATTACTACTTTCTTTGGAGAAGCCCATGTAAGGTTTTCAAACAAAACCACTGAAAGGATTTTTTCCATACTACAAGAAGAAAATAAAATCTGGAGGTCATCTTCTACTATGTGTTTGTTGAACATCTAATACAACATTTTCACAATCTTGTTTGAAGGTTAATCTAAAAAAAAAAAAAAAAAAGCACTAATACAATATACATATGATATGAATCTTTAAAATCCCTTATAAAATGTATTTTGTTTGCTTAATAGTTCTCTTGTATTTACTTCAAAGTACATAATTTGCCACATTAAAAATTTCCGTTTTTTCTAGGATAAAAATTGTTCAAACTTCACTGCAGATTTACTTTTTTTTTCTCTATTTCTTTTAAGAGAATTTATCTAAGAGACATAATCATCTGTCAGTGCTAGACAAAAGTGCTTTTACTGTAATATTGTTAAATCAAATGCTGCGGCACTTCACTGAAACATATTGGTCTTAGGCACTGGTTTGAATTCTGAAATAAATAATAAAAATGTAGTTCTCTTGCTGTCTGACTTGTGCTCAGAATCTAAACCAAAGATATCTATTATATTTGGAAGAACAGTGTTTTGGTTAGTGCTTAGATGAAAAGAGCATTTGAAAATATGGGAGTGACAAGGTCACTTGTGATACACTTATCAAATAAACCATCTGAGTAATGGGAGGAAATGTTGTTTCTGCGGGCCATCTACAAAGTATTCCAAGTGTGAAACTACATTAAATGCAGTAACGGATAGGGAGGGAGAGTAAAACTTGTCAAGACAATGAGACAATATTGACAGAGACCAATAATTGAAGGTGTAAGCACTATAATTAAACAACTGATGTCTTTTACAAATTCTACTTTTAAGAATCCATAATTTCAAACAGAGATGAGACATGCTTGAATCAAGACATTTTCAAACAAAGATCTAACCTAACAGCTATAGGTTATATGTGGAGCGGGAAAAGCATAAAAAAGTACTAAATTATTCTGTTTCTGCCTTGGTACTCTATTCTCTGCCCCCAAACACTCTCCTTCCTCCAGTATCTGTTAAACACTTCTTTTGAGAAACCAAAAACCTATAGTTTGGTTCCCACATGTAGAACACTTACTTAGATAAGAATTATTTTCTTTTAAAGGTTTGTGAGCTTTACATAATAAAATAAGAACATATACAAAACCATAGTAGTTTTGTGTCTGAAAACAACTAAGATTCTGGACATTTAATTGAATCTCGGTGAAAAAGTTTTGCTCTCTGTAGAAGGTATTTTAAAAAATGTTTTGTTTATACACTAGTTTCATGATTGAACTTGTGAAACCTTACTGTAGAATGAGTCCTCGTGATGTCAACTGTTATGACCTCTCAATAATCCTTACATAACTGAGGTGTCTTAACACAGCACAGTTTGATTTTCAGCTCCTTTTTTTTCTCATACTGGATCATATCCATAAATATTCAAGCAAAATGCAAAAATGTGAAAAGCAAATGAAAAAGCATCTTCAGAACCCACTTGAAGTCTAATACAATTTCACCAAATTTCCCACAGCTGACATCTGTAGCTTTTATGTCATTTAGTTGTGAACTATTTGAGATAAATTCAGTTGAAACTTAATTGATTATATTACCTTTCTTCCAGTTCTCTCATACTCCATCTGATGCAGGCCACCCATTTGCAAAAGAAAACCCCAGTGCTACCTATTCCAGCACACATGGCTTTCCAATTTCCACATTATCCATTACCTGGAGTATTCCATGCCCTCACATAATAGTGTCATTTAAATAACTTCAAATGTATCTTTGTTTATTATTTACACTTTACTCATGGTAAGAGATAACACTCCTAAATAAGTGTTAAAAAACCTTAACACGTAACTCAGGTTGCCATAATTAAGTACTGTAGAATATGAAAAAGAACATCTGCACTGGTAATGGCAAAAGAATATGAAACATTAATATATCACAATTCTGATGTCATAACTGTATGAGCAAATGGTTAGGTCAATGGTGAAAAAAGTCCTCAAATAAGCTGTATCTCAAAGAAGGTGAGAGCTTACTGCCAAGTTTTTTGATTTGAAAATGGCAGTAACCAAGGGGGAAGAAAAGATGTATGCATGGAAGGTTTGTATATGAGAGACTATAGAACATTTTGTGGAACATCATGCAATTGTCTTTACAAAGACAAGAGTTCAACTACTATGAGCTATATTTCACTGACCCTGAGTCACATCTTTAAAAAAAAAAAAAAAGATAAAAGAAGATGTGTGTAATTCAACAGTAGATCAAAGATGATCAATGACAGAGGTTATGTTGGCACATAAAATTCACAGCATTTAAACATAGCAAGACTCTAAGAAGGTTGTCTATTTTTAGAGATTACTGTCACCCCTAATAGCCAACTGAAAGAGATCTTAAACTTTATTTTTTGTGGTGTAAAATAAATGTAGAGACCTCATATCCCACTGAGGAACAGCGAGAGAAAAGTCAATGGGGAAGATTATTTCTCTTCTGTGTGGCAATGTTTTCTTGTGTCTTACTGTGTAGTAGCTAGGTATCAAGAGCAGAAGCATAAGCCGTCTCCTTTTCTCTTTGGATTTTGGGAGCATCTTTGCTTCAATAATTTTACTCAGTCAATCTATTAATCTAAATTAATACCTGATGAAAATCTTAAATTCAGTTGAGTTTCAAAAGATTTTACTTTGCCTCAAAAATTCTGCTATCCTTTACTACATTCTCATGATCTTTAGTTATATTAGAACAATGAAATAACCTATATTCAAAAGAAAATAAAATAATTATGTAAATAGGCAGTATTTATTGAAATACCCTAGTGACACCAATTACATTTTTTTTTCTAAATGGGTTTTCAGAAAAACTGCTGACCACTAGAGGATCATAATAATTCCATTTTTCACACATAAAGGGAATTCGAAATATATGTTATCATAACACATAGATTTTACAATTATGCTAAACTATTATTAAGCTGTTTGTGCAATTCTGGCATGTTGGAAAAAATATGCTGAATGATCATTAAGCTTACCTTTGAACCTTCTAGAAGATTTCTGTCAGTGTGTTGTTAGGTTATAAAATAAATCACATGAGGTTACCAAGTGCAAAATACTCAGGATTGCTGACATTGTGGGTGTGATTTTACTAGAGTTACATATATAATTCATACAATTATTTACTCTTTTGCTTTTAGTATTAACAATAATTTTCATAAGAAAAAAACCCAAATCCTTATGTTCACTGATTTCCGTTACTTACCCTCAAAATATATTGTGTGCAAATTTTTGTTTTCTAGATGAGTAATTACACTTGAATTGTCGTAAAGGGTAAATCCTATGATTTGGCTGATAATATTTTCCTCCAATATTTGAAGATACAAAAAATGCAAATTTACATTTGATATACGACTTCATTTACCTTATTGTGTGTGCATATCAACATCTCCGAGAAGATCTGCCACTCAGTGATGAGCTTTGACCATAGCCACCACCTTCCTTCCATTTCTAGTCATGACCCTGATAATATTAAGAATCCAATGAAGCTAGCCAAAGACCAATAGAGAGAAGTGGAATAAAAGCCTACACAATAATTATGATGAGGGAGAAAAGGCACATGTGGGGGTAATCAGAATGTAATGAAAAGCATTTTGCTTTCAACTTGTAATTTGTTTTATTTCTTGCAGTACTATATGGGTTAAAGTTTAACTTAAACAGAAAATTATTTAATCATAAAATAAAATCTAAACAATGAAAACCATCATTGTGTTATCAACATACTTCTCAGCACAAATTCAAAACATAGCCTCACACTAGCTACTGTGAACAGAATTAACTCTATTACAACTAGAGCCAGCACATCAGGGAGCAACTGACTGTCTTCACCTCTGCTTAGATACTCAGTCACAAATTTTGCTGTTAAAACATACCCCAGTGCAATCTACTCTCTCTGTTGGTTACTATAATTCCTTCAATTTCTGAATATATATTAAAATCAGCATAAATTGTTATTTTCTGGTTCTGAATTTCTCTTTTCCTTAGAAGATGGTTTCAATAAATAGTTTGTGGTGGAAAGGAACCTCAAAGATCATCTAGTTCCAACCCCCCTGTCATGGGCAGGGACACCCTCCACTAGATCAAGTTGCTCAAAGCCTCATCCAGCTTGGCCTTGAACACTTCCAAGGATGGGGGGTCCACAACTTCTCTTGGTAACCTGTTCCAGTGCTTCACCACCCTTTCCATGAAGAACTTCTTCCTGATATATAATCTAAATTTACCCTTTCAGTATAAAGCCAGTACCTGTTGTCCTATCACTACATGACCTTGTGAATAGTCCCTCTTCAGCATTTTTGTAGCCCCACCCCTTTAGATAATTAAAGTTGCAAGAAGATCTCCATGGAGCCTTCTCTTCTTCCGGCTGAAAAACCCAACTCTCTCAGCATGTTGTCATGGGAGAGCTCCTTCAGCCCTCTGATCATCATCATGGTAGTCCTCTGGACTCACTCCAACAGGCCTATGTCCTTCTTATGTGGAGGCTGAACACAATACTGCAGATGAGCTCTCACAAGAGCAGAGTACAGAGGCCAAAGGCCTCTATCAGCCTTCTAGTGATGTTTCTTTTCATGCAGCCCAAGGTACATTTGGCTTTTTTGGGCTGCAAGTGCACATTGTTGGATCATGTTGAGCTTCGCATCAACCAACAAGTCTTTCTCCTCAGGGTTTCTCTTAATTCATTCTCCACCCAGCCTGCATTAATGCTCGGGTTGACCCAACCCATGTGAAGGACCTTATACTTGGCCTTGTTGACCTTCACGATGTTCGCATAGACCCAGCTCTCAACCCTGTAAAGGACCCTTTGAATGGCATACCTCCCCTCCAGTATTTTGACTGCATCACACAGCTTCATGTCGTTAGCAGACTTGCTGACAGTGTTGTTTCCCACAGCATTCTCTTATAGAAACTTTCTGCTCATGGCTTGGATGAGCACATTCTTCACTGGGCAAAAAATTGGCTGGATGGCCAGGCCCAAAATGTTTTGGTGAATAGGATTAAGTCTAGTTGGTGACCATTCACAAGTGGTGTTCCCCAGGGCTCAGTACTGGGCTCAGTTCTGTTTAGTATCTTTAGCAATTATGTGAATGAGGAGATGGAGTGCACCCCCGGTAAGTATGCAGATGACACCAAGCTGGGCACGAGTGTTGATCTGCTTGAGGGTAGGAAGGCTCTTCAGGGGGGTCTGGACAGGCTGGATCAATGGCCAAGGTCAACTGTATGAGGCTCAACAAGACCAAGTGTTGAATTCTATGCTTCGGTCACAACAACCCCATGCAATTCTACAGCCTTGGGGACAAGTGGCTGGAAAGCGGCCTGATGGAAAAGGACCTGGGTGTGTTGGTTGACAGCCAGCTGAATATAAGCCGTCAGTGTCCCAAGGTAGTCAAGAAGGCCAATGGCATCTTTGCCTTTATGAGAAACAGTGTGGCCAGCAGGACTAAGGAAGTAATTGTCCCTCTGTACTGAGCACTGGTGAGGCTGCACCTCAAATATTGTGTTCAGTTTTGGGCCCCTCACTGAAGAAAGACACTGAGGTGCTGGAGGTTTTCCAGAGAAGGGCAACGAAGCTGGTGAAAGTTCTAGAGAACAAGTCTTATGAGGAGCATCTAAGGCAACTAGGGTTGTTTAGTCTGAAGAAGAAGTCTCAGCGGATACCTTGTCACTCTCTACAAATACCTGAAAGGAGGTTGCAGAGAGGTGGATGTTGGTCTCTTTTTCCAAGTGACAAGTGATAGGACAAGAGGAAATGACCCCATGTTGAGCCAGAGGAGTTTTAGACTGGGTATTAGGAAAAATTTCTTAACTGAAAATTTTCAAACATCGCAACAGGCTGCCCAGGGAGGTGGTTGAGTCACCATCCTTGAAGGTATTTGAAAGGTGTGAAAGAGTTTCTCGGAGACATGGTTTCATGTTGGATTTGCAGTCTTACATTAACAATTGTACTTTATGATCTTAATGGTCTTTTCCAACCTAAAATATTCTAAGATTCTATGATTCAATTCCACTGTCCATGTCACCAATAAAGATTTTGAACAAGAGTTGTCCCAGTACTGACCCCTGAAGAATGCCACTGGCCCCAGAGCTTCCCACTATTTCAATGTCCAAGTATTTTGGAGCAATACACCTAATAATTCTCGGTTAGGGTATTTTCAAGCCAGTGTCAGTTTAATTGTAGATGATTTTCAATACAAATACAATAGGGATATGTTGTATTTCATGAGCAGGTATTGTCAGTAACTGTTATGAAAGGGTATGTGTATGGTACAACTAAACAAGAAATTTTTCCCCTGAGAGTAAAAATAACATATTTTGATACACAATTGAATAAATTGTTCTTTTTTATTAGATTAGATTTCTAATAACTACTTTCTTACCCACAAAAACATATATGTGTGTAGAACAGAACCCATGGCTAGTAATTAAGTATGTAGAGTGCAGAAGCATTTCTATAATAACTAAAAGATTTATGTCCTTTTGCCAAGATGACCAGATCTGAAGGGGACATTTTTATATTTGCATTGTAAATGTCTTAAGTTTCTTGTCTGCTTGCAGGGATTATATAAAGAATTAGGTAGCCAAGTTCCCCATACATTGAACAATGGAACTTAGGCAATTAAATGTGTTAAACAGGAACTCATTGTCTGAAGCGCCCTCTTGCCATTTGTTTTTTAAATTATCATTTTGGTGAAAATGGCATATTCGCTTTCTTCTTTGAAGAGAGCTAATGAAAGTTGTGGAGGACTCAGCATGTACACTGTCATGTCCCTAAGGACAATAATGGGCATGACTGTACCTGTCCAGCCTTTTCGGGGTCTCCCTTGAACCATCCACAGCCCTAGACCCCATTTCAGCTGCCCAGGGCTGTAATGGAATTATTGGGGGGCAAATATTCATCCTTCCACAGGTACCTCAAGACTACTGTGAGGAGTGTGTACCACTCTGCTGTAACCACACTTTACAAAGAGTTACTGTGTGAATCCACAACAGTAACCCAACCAGAACTTCTCCCATCAGTGGAACTTTCCCAGTCAAAATTACGACTTACAGAAAGCTGGGGGTGTACATCAGCATTTGAAGAATGAGATACCAGGTCTGTGCATATATTTCCTATTTTCCTCAGAAGTGATTTCCAAATAAGGGTCACTCAGCATGATTTCCTCTTTTGATCCTTTCTGAAAACTACTTTATGGCATTCATTAACAAAATTAACTAGCTTTGCAGCATCATATTATGCAATTAGCAGTTCCCTACATCTACTGAGCTTTCAACACTGACAGCCTTTTATAAAGCCTTCTATCTTTCAATCTGCAAAGAGGAAATGCTTTTGCAAGGAAATTCAGTGTGTGTAAAATAGCTGAGTGAAATAACAAGGAGAGAATAAAATGTACAGTATGAAAAACATGGTCAAGCATTTCTGCAAAATGCTGAATTTTAATTATTATAGCTATTTACAATATTGCCACATTACACTCACAGCACAGATATATACTGGGTTAATGTGTCTTAGGATAAAGAGCTATGCAGAAACTACAGCAAAAATAGGGCACCAACTCATGTTTATAGAGAGGAATAAAGAACTTTTCCCTACTGTTCTGAGCCAAAGCTTCTGACATCTTATTAAATGACACGGCTTTAGTTGAGTGGTTATTTCCATAAGGAGTGACATGCTAGCTCTTCATTGTATGGAGTGTTCAAGTGAACTTTTGTTTTGTGATAAATAATCATTTCCTTAATAATAGTCTGTTTGAACTGTGCTATGAAATGTGGTTTATGGTATCATCACAGTATTCTCTCTTCCTCTCCCCAGACCCATAGAATAAAACAGAACAGAACAGAAAAGAACCAATTAGGTTGAAAAAGACCTGTAAGATCATTAAGTCCAACCATTAAAATGACAGTTCACCTCTAAACTGTGCCTCTATATGCCACATCTACACATCTTTTTATTACCTCTAGGTGTCAAAGGCTTTACTAAAGTATAGGTAGACAACAGTACAGCCTTTCCCTCATCCACTAATTGGGTCACCTTGTCATAGAAGGTGATCATGTTAGTCAAGGAGGACCTTCCTTTCATAAACCCATGCTGACTGGGCCTGATCACCTGGTTGTCCTGTATGTGCCATGGGATGGCACACAAGATGATCTGCTCCTTAACCTTCCCCTGCACCAAGGTCAGACTGACAGGTCTTTAGTAGTTCCCCAGATCCTCCTTCAGGCCTTTCTTGTAGATGGACATCACATTTGCTAACCTCCAGTCCATTGGGAACTCCTCAGTTAACCAGAACTGCTGATAGATGATGGAAAGTGTCTTGGACCTCTGTGTGTCTAAGTATTGCAACAGGTCATTAACTATTTCCCCTTGGTTTGTGGTGGCTTCATTCTTCTCCCTGTCCTTGTCTTCACTCTCAGATTCCTTGGTATCTGAAGAACAACTGCCCTTACTATTAGAGACTGAGACAAAGAAAGCATTAAGTACCTCAGCCTTTTGTTCATCCTTTGGCAGTATGTTTCCTCCCATATCAAATAAAGGATTAACATTCTCCTTAGCTCTTCTTGTGTTGCTAATATATTTATAGAAACATTTTTGATTGTCTTTTACAGCAGTAGCCAAGTTAAGTTCTAGTTGGGTTTTGGCCCCTCTTTCGCCCTTTGGTCATAATTTTCTCCTTGCATGACCTCACAACTTTGTAATCCTCCTGAGTTACCTGCCCATTCTTCGAAAGGTCATAAACTCTCTTTTGTTTCCCTGAGCTCTAGCCAAATGTCTTTGTTCAGCCAGGCCAGTCTTATTCCCTGGTGACTTTACTTTTGGCACATGGGGACAGCCTGGTCCTGTGCCTTTGAGATTTACTTCTTGAAGAATGCCCACCCTTCCTGGATTCCTTTGCCCCTCAGGACTGCCTTCCAAGGGACTATATCAAGCAGGCCCCTAAACAGGCCAAGGTCTGTTTTGCAGAAGTCCAAGGAATCTGTTCTGCTGATCTCTCTCCTTAATTGTCCAAGAATCAAAACCTCTATCTTTGTAATCACTATGCCCAAGACAGCCTCCAAACCTCAAATCCCCCACAAGTCCTTCTCTGTTTCCAAATAACAGGTTCTGTTGAATCACTCACCAGCTGTGTCAGGAAGCTATCTTCCACGCTCTCAGGGTCCCTCTGAAACTGTTTCTTCTCTGTTGTATTGTATTTCCAGCAGATGTCTGGTAAGTTGAAATATCCCATGAGAACAAGAGACAGTGATTCTGAGACTTCTTACCTACTTCTTCATCCTGGCTGGGTGGTCTATAATAGACTTCCACCATGACATCTGCCTTGTTGGTCTTCCCCTTGATTCTTACTCATAAACACTGAACCCTATTGTCACCATCATCAACTTCTAAACAATCATAACATTCCCTAAGATAAGGGCTACCCCACTGCCTCCCATTCCTTGCCTATCCCTTCTGAAGAGTTTACAGCCATCCATTGCAGCACTCCAGTTGTGTGAGTCATCCCACCATGTTTCCATGATGGCAACTATATCATAGTTTTTCAGAAGCACAATGGCACCCATCTCTCCTCCTGTTTGTTGCACACAATGCTGTGTGCATTGGTGTAGATGTACTTCAGTTGGGCTACTGATCCTTATACCTTTTGCAAGGAGAAGCTCTAAATCCTATGTGACCATTCTGAGGTGCTTCCCTGGTTTCTAACACATCATTAACCCTTACATCTTTGCTGCAGTATGGTTCTCCATCCTCTACCTCCACTAAGATGGCAGACTGAAAAACCTCAATAGCACACCATCCTTGAAAATTTGGCATGCTGACCTCAAGCCTATCTCTGGCGTGTCTGGTTTTATCCCTTTCCCCCTTCAAATGAGCCCTGTTAATTCTAATGCAAAGATCCTTTTTCCCCTTTGAGACAAGTGTACCACATCTGTTGCCAGCACTTCTGTTGTCATGTAGATCAACCAAAAATAACTGAAAGTTACTCTCATTTTTTATACATAATTTTCATTTTTTAAGGACTATTCTTTACTAAATATTAGCAATGTCTACTAAAATAAGTAGGCTTTTGCTATAGATAATCTCTCCAGAAAGAGCAAGAAATCACTGTTACACAGAATAAGGTATTGTTTTCCCCTGACCTTTATAAACATTTTCTTTGCTGCTTTTTTTCTTTTCCTGCAGCCCTCCTCTATTTGGAAACAAAAATTTTAGTTTTAGACATTTGTTTGTTTACGTATCTAGAAATGTCAGTCTTTAAGTAGTATCCTTTTATCACTCTTTAAAAGTTGTATACGCTGTGTTATACTCATTCTAGTAGGATGAATATCAGTTTCTTCAATGGATTTTTCTTCAGGTACACATATTTCATTAAAGAATTATATAGATTATTATATCTAATATGATATCTAATACGATCCTAAGAAGATTAAGGGCCTGGAACACCTACCATACAAAGAAAGGCTGAGAGAACTGGGTCTGTTTAGCTTGGAGAAGAGGAGGCTAAGGGAGGATCTTACCAATGCTTGTCAATATCTAAAGTACAGGACAACACAGAGGACAATACTGGGAGGTGGGAAGACTTAGATGAAATCTCTAAGTCCCTGGGCAAGAACTCTGCAATGAGCTATTGTATAACACCACTATGTAGG
>NW_010273743.1:32677-35305 GCF_000690775.1 Eurypyga helias
ATAGAACCTAAGTTAAGAGGTGAAGTCTGACTTTCACAAAAGTGGGAAGATGAGGCCAATCAGCTTTTTAAACTCAAGTTTTCCAGCCTTTGTAAGAAATAAACTAGGTTTGTTTTCTACAGAAAAAGATCTATTTCTCTTGGAGGCAAGCAAACTCTTTTCCAGCTCTTATAGAGACTAGAGAGTTTATTTAAACAGATCAATAAAGTACTGCAGGAAATCAAATCACTTGGGAGGAGGACAGAATAATAGCGAAAGATGAAACATCTCGGGTACAGTTATATCTTCAGAGTGATTCCTGTACATATAAATGTCTTGCTACTGACAAAAAAATATTTCTGTATGCTTTCTTCTTCCATAAGGATGAAGAATCATTTCCTGCAACTGTCTGGGTCATCATCTCCTGCCAGCCTCCCTTGCCTCTCCAGTTATCGCTGTGCAATAGATATGGGGCTTTGGAAATTGAGGGCCAGGCATATGAGGATGGAAAGGAAGGTCCATATGGGAAGACATCCAGGTTGAATCACTCATCCCCACACCTTAGGACTAGTTCAATCAAGAAAAAAAGGACAGTACTTGTGGTAGGCGATTCCCTTCTGAGGGGAGTTGAGGGCCCCATATGTCGACCAGATCCCTCCCACAGGGAAGTCTGCTGCCTCCCTGGGGCCCAGGCTAGGGATATTTGTAGAAAACTCCCTGGTCTGGTGCAGTCCTCAGTCTACTACCTGGTTTTGATGATCTAAGCTGGTAGTGACGAGATCACAAAGAAAAGTCCAAAACCAATTAAAGAGGACTTCAGGTCATTAGGGAGATTGGCTGCAGGATTGGGAACACAGGTGGTGTTTTCCTCGATCCCTTCAGTAGCAGGGAAGTATACTGAAAGAAACAAAAAAACACATCTGATTAACACATGGCTTAGAGGCTAGTGCCACCAACAGAATTTTGGGTTTTTTGATCACAGGGAGGTTTACACAGCACTAAGTCTACCGGCAAGAGATGAAGTTCAGCTATCTCAAAGGGGAAAAAGGATCCTCATGCATGAATTGGCAGGGCTCATAGAAAGGTTTTTAAACTGGATTCGAAGGGGGAAGGGGACGGGACTGGGCTGGCCAGAGAGGAACCCATGCACAGCATGACGGTGCTTGTGGGACGGTGTGCTGGTAAGGCTGTTTAATCTGCTGTCTCAGTTGAGGTGGGGGATGAGGATGCACCCACCTGGGGAATAAATCAGGTCAACCAGGCTTGGCACCAAGGCTCCTTAGCTACCACCAAAGACAATAATAAAAGGCAGATAATCCTGGGGCTGTGTAAGATGATATATCCTCCTGCTTTCCTCCAGGAAAACCCGCATGCTTGGCCACCCCTCTGAAATGCCTGTACACTAACACATGCAATTTGGGGAACAACCAGGAGGAACAAGAGATCTGTGTGTGCATTCAGGATCGTGATCTCATTGCAATTACTGAGACACAGTGGGTCAGCTTACATGACTAGAACACTGTCAGGGATGGCTATGTCCTTTTTAGGAAAAGAGGGTCGACAAGGCGAGGTGGTGGACTTGCTCTTTATGTGAGAGAGCAAGCTTTCCCTCGGGGTAGATGAAGAGCGAGTTGAATGCTTGTGGGTTAGTGGGCAGACTAATATCGGAGACACTGTTGTGGGTGTCAGGCCACCTCGTCAGGATGAGGAAGCTGATGAGGCCTTCTACAGACAGCTGGAAGTGCCCTCACAATCACAGGCTCTAGTTGTCATGGGGGACTTCAATTACCCTGACATTTGCTGCAAAAGCTACACAGCCAGGCATGCGCAGGCCAGGAGGTTCCTCCAGTGCATTGACAATAAATTCTTGATGCAGATGGTGGAGGAGCCGACAAGGAGAGGAGTAGTGCTGGACCTTGTACTCATAAACCAGGAGGGACTTGTCTAGGACGTGAAGGTAGGGGGCAACCTTGGATGTAGTGACCATGGGATGGTGGAGTTCAGGATCATGATCAGGATCAGGATCTCCAAGGACCTGCTTGGAGAAGTCCTGTGGGATAGGACTCTAGATGGTTGGGGGGCCTAAGAGAGCTGGTTAATATTCAAGCATCATTTCGTCCAAGTTCAAGACTGGAGCATCCTGAAGAGTAAGAAAACAAGTAAGAGAGCTAGGAGACCTGCATGGACGAGCAGGGAGTTAATGAATAAACTTAAGCGGAAAAAGGAAGCATATAGAACATAGAAAAAGGGGCTAACCACTTGGGAGGAATACAAGAATGTTGTCAGAGGATGTAGGGATGCGACAAAGAAAAACTAAGGCCTCCTTAGAACTGATCCTGGCAAGAGATGTCAAGGGCAACAAGAAATTCTTTTTCAAGTACATTGGAGGAAAAAAGAAGACTAGAGGAAATGTGAGCCCACTTCTGAATGAACTGGGTGCCCTGGTGATTGAGGATGTGGAGAAGGTGGAGTTACTGAATGCCATCTTTGCCTCAGTCTTTACTGCTAAGGCCAACCCTCAGGAGTCCCAGAGATTGAAAACAACAGAGGAAGTCACAGGATTGGGTTAGAAATCAATTAAGCAAACTGAACATCCACAAATACATGGCCCCTCATGGGCCCATGAGTGTTGAGGGAGCTGGTGGAAGT
>NW_010273744.1:0-7622 GCF_000690775.1 Eurypyga helias
CTTCCAACCCACACCAGTCTATGATTCCCTCAGCGATACAGAGCTACAAAGAATGTATTTTTATACTGTTCAAAAGGTGAAGGTTGTCCTTTGTGAATCAACTCTCAAAAAACAGATTCCTGTTGTTTCTGAGACACCCTCTATACTACAGGATTGTAAAGCATTTGAACAACTAACCTCTTCAGCTGCTCCGACAGTACACAGCACCAAAACAGTGGTACAGACGGCGGGCAGAATCACCTGCCACGAGCCCAACTGCATATTCAACAAAAGCACAGGACATAAAAGCCCACGAAAGCTCCAGAGCCTGAATTTTGGGAACACCCCACTAGTGATGCCTCTCATGCAGGGCATGTGTGAGTGAGCAGCGCTACCCCAGCTGGGTTTTGCTGCTCATGGAGGAGTCTGGGAGCTGCAGCGGCTTTAAACGGACATCAGCATCCCTCCGCTCCCCAGCGCCTGTTCCTGCAAGGCAGGACAGCCCCAGGGCTGGGCTGTGTCCCAGGAGCGCTAAGGGGGTGAAGGCAGGAGCGTGCACCCCAGCCCGGCTGCCCTCCAGCCCACGGGGTTCAGCATCTGCATCCGTGGCTGCTGCCTTACCCGTTGGCCATGAACAAACTGGTTTGAGAAGGTCAAGTGGCACGTCGTCACTTTGCTACAGGTTTATTTCCGTGTGAATTAATGAAACGGTACACACAATTCCAGGAAAACAAAAAATCTTTTATAGGCCCATAATCCTTCTTTCACAGTACAACGCAACAGTAAAGGATTTAGTCAGTGTAAACAGAAGGTCCAATAGTGATCATCAGCTATCACAGATCAGCTGCACAAACACCACAACTACGGAGTTAATGCCATTGCCACACAAATCGACAGTACTAGTACAAATCATAACTTTACCTACAATGCTTTTTCATGTGCAAAACCCATGAAAATTCAATTTACAGAAGGGCACCTTCTCTAAATCTTTGTGGAAGCTGTAAACTGCCTCCTCGGGGCTGTCTTATCTATTTGGCAAAAGGTCTCAGGGCCTGATTCTCTAAGGTACCCTTAACTTCATCTGCAGGACACATGCCATCAGGGCTCTGCATCTGAAAACCAGGCACTCGTGTATTCCCTGCCACAGCAGGACAAAGAAAACAATCACCTGAGGATGGAGTCATTTATTAAATCACTCCTGAATTTCAGCTTAGATTCATTCATTCACCAAGACTATTCAAAACAGTCCTGATTATATTATGTATGGATCATAAGAATTCACAGGTAAGCCATGAAATCATCATTTGTTAGGGTTTGTTTACTTTAATGTGCTAACTGAGCCATCACTGGCGTCAAAAGCCGAGGCTTAGGGTAACGTGTGGGCGAGCTTACAGAGAGTGGATAAATTACTGAAGTCGAAGGGTCAGAGAAAGAGGAATGCTACCAGGGCTGCGGTGAAATGTTACGTTACGGCCCTCTCGAAGAGCTCGGCTCCAAATCTGCACCTCACCTGGGGACTGCCTGGGAGGGAGCCCTGTGCGCACGGGGCCTGGCGATGGGACCACGGGCTTTCGCGGGAAGCAGAACCGTTCTGCCCCTCCAGCTGCACCAACGCCAGCTTTGTAAATTGAATTTCATAGTCAGATTAGACAGGAAAAAACAAGCGGTAGTTATTTATCATACCTCTTCAAAAAGCCAGAACAAACAAAAAACAGGATGTAGAAGTGATGCAGTAAACCTAAAGTCAACAGGTACCTATGGGTTTTTTTCTCTTTTTCTTTTTTTTTTTTTAAACACATGAAGTTAAGTTACAGACATCATATAAAACACACACTTTATGGAATTCCTGCATAGCAGGAAACAAAGAGGCTAGCGCTAATCCAACAGCTATGTTAACAGCGAGACTGCCATTCACTGGTGCGAGGAAGATGCCCTATCTAAATATAAACAGAGCGTACTCCCCCTTCTAGAGGAGTCCTATGGCAACACACATTTTGTTCAGAAGGAAAAAGAAAGCATTTTCTTGGGGATAAACTGCCAAAATAATTAGTTCCACATCCATAAATTTAAGGCAATGTTACTTAGACCTGAGAAAATGAAAAACAATTAAAAAGTGTAAATTTATTTTCTCAACGATACATATACACTCGAAATTTCAGTATTTCTTGTCTCCTCCAACCCTCAGGTGGAGCTGGGGAAAACAGTTTCGTGGGGACACTGCTCTGAGGTCTCAGGGTCAGATCCTGAGAGGTGCAGAGTTTGTTCCAAGGGAAGCTAATGGGAGCTGTGAGCGCTCAGACTCACCTGGCTCTTTTTCTTTTTAAACACTTCTGTTTGAGCCCTCTGGAGAGGGTGATCTCCAGAGCGGGCCTATAGTGCACCAGTAACCCTGAAAGGTTTTTACGGCAAAACTGCAGCTAAAATAGACAATAAAATTACGTACAGTAAATTTCTGTGATTCCCCCTTTTCAGGAGAAAAAAAGAAGGATGTCAGGGTTAACAATTTCACTGCACCTTTAGCCATTCTCGTAACTACGGAGTAAATCCTTTAACACTAGTGTGAAATCGCAAATTGTTCTGTGCTCTTCCTTGGAAAATAAAAATTAAGATTTAAAAAAATACCAAAGAAACAAAACAAAACAAAAAAAAAAGATCAACTCGCAAAACATTTCTCGTTAAATGGGATGAGAGACGAGCGAGCGCGGGTGAGGGTTACAGACACTCCGCATGCCAAGGAGTTCTTAAACAAAGTGCAATGATTTTTGACTATACAGGAGGATGGACGGACAACTCCCCTTCAGTACCACCTGGAGAGATGCTCCATACCTCTGGAGAGGTCCGGAGGTACCGTGTCGATCTGCAGCCGTAAAGCTTGTGTGCGAGGCTGGCCGGGCTCCGGGGCCTCGCGTGCAATCGCAGTAGCTCTGCACGTCCCAGCTACATCCATGACTGCAGGAGAAGGGATTCACTCGCGCAACGAGACGGTCACTTCCCAAATGTGAAATTCAGTTGCCAATTGAGGATTTGATGGCTGGTTCTAGAAAGCTGCTTGAGCCACAACTGAAAGATGGACTCAGCCCTAAAAATCTGCCCACGCCCGGTGTAGTTTCTGTGGGATCACCTCCTTCTCCTACGCATGACTACAGACACAAACCACCCTCCCTCCTGACGCCCGCAGTCCTCGCTACCAGCTTTGGCCGGTGCCTGCCGTTCGCTCGCTAAAGCAGGGCTTGGGCACTAAAAAGCAGAGTCTCCAGGTCCCAGCTCAGGTTCCCACAAAGTGAACGAGTTTATCACCGGCTGCTGCCCGGCGGGAGGACCTGTGGGCAGATTTTTTGCTGGTATTTCAAACGTGTCTATCCAAAGATCAGAGATCAAAAAAAAAAACCCCAAAACAATCCTCATCTGAATCAAAAGCGATTTCCACTGCTCGCCAGCACCTCCCTACCCTCCTCTCCCCGGCTCAAAGGATGAACAGGGAGTCAGCTCCTTTACTTACCCTGCTGGGAACTGAACCCTTCGTCGAATCACACATTAAAGAAGCTCACTGTGTGCAAAAGACTCTTACGCTAAAACAGTTCCACCCTACACAGTGCAGTCAACACAGTTTTTAACTTAAATTTGCAGCTTGTTCTTTACAAGTGCTTGGCAGAGAATATTTATATTCTTCTGACACCATATAAATAATATTTATACAGCTTAGACATTTTCAGACATGCATTAGACTTTAGGTAGTACATATTTCTTGATCATATATGCAAATATTACTGTCAATTAAACTGAGCAACCTTATGCTGGACCATGTCTTGCGTTATCCAGGACGTTTGACGGTGGCTCCGAATCGTCCATGGGAAGGACCAGGCGCGTTCCCCGGATTACGAGTTCATGGTCCCCAAAAGCGAGCTCCCGATCGAGAGCGTCTTCAGAGCTGTTTCCCACGAACCGCCGCGACGTACCGCTGGATGCAACAGAGTCGGTGTTGACGGTGGAATCCCCGTAGGTCAGACTGATGTCCCCGTCGTTCAGAATGAGGTCAGAGTCATCGTCCTTCAGCTGCTCTTGATTCTGTGCAACAAACAGGAGGAAAGTGCTGTTTAACTCCTCTTGTTCTTGCAACGGCACAGCAGCGGTGAGCGAGCAGGTGAAGGCACCGAATCGCAGGCTCTCCTGCAGCATGACCATAACCAGCTCTGCCACACACGCATCTCTGAGCACAGGAGACTCGCACAAGGCTCTAATTTCTCTGCAGGTTGCCTAAGAGAGCGCTCGGCTCTTCTTTCTGATGCCACAGCCAGATACACGGGAATGCAGTTCTGAGTGGCTGACAGGACCAAAGCATGACCATGGGAATCACATCGCCAACCCATCAGAGCCATTCCTGTTTTGTGCAGGGAACTTGATGCTGGTGCCTTGCGGGCAGGACAAGAACACTCCAGCCACAGAGAGCTGCCGCTGCCCGGGGCTCCTGGGCATGGCAATGCTCTGAGTGCCAAGGCCCTGCCGGAGAGCCGGGCCGGCACCAGCCACCTGCAGAGCCACGGAAGCCCAAGCCTGACCAGCAGCAAAAAGAGCGTGGGTGCACACAGGCTCTGCAGCAATGGTGGAAGAGGTCGCTGCCTACAGGCTCTCCGAAGCTCCTTGTCATCTCCCTGCCCCTCTGTGCTGCTCAGACAAGGGCTCTTCACCATTGCAGGAGAATATCAGCCCCGGTTCAGATGCTGGTAACTTTTTCATGTGAGAGAGATGCAGCTGAAGGGGCTGCAGGAATGGCTCAGCTTGAATGCTGGAAGAAAACAGGAGTTAGGGAAATTGTGTACCCTCCCAGGGCCTGGGGAAGGACAGCTGTAACAGCTTCAGTGAGTCAGCCACTGAGGAACCACCATGTTCCTCATCCACCACGAATCATTCCATGAACAAACAGTAGCTGGAAAAGCAAAATGCTCAGGGGAATTAGCACATCCATCAGTCCCAGTATCTGATCTCCCCCCAGGCTCCCAGCTAGATGCTGCAGAGCAGCATCCAAGTTACACAGAAGCATAAACACACCAAACTCCCTCAACATCAGGAGAGGAAGGAGAGCGATGGACTCACCTCATACGCCTGCGGACTCGTCAGGCACCGGGCAATAGGCCCGCAGCACCCCGGGAGCGTGGTCGTCAGTGGAGGACCGCTATGTGTCAGCAAAGGCTTTAGATAGCTACGGAGAGGGTTAAGGAAGAAAGAGTAACCAGGCGATGTTGGTAAGTCGAGGGATGGGATGCAGAGGCAGCACTGAGGGACTCACACAGGAAGGAAAGAAACACAAGTCCCTGGAAGCACAAAAATTATAGGGATAAGCAATGGGAATGCAACCAAACACAGCAGGACATGAGCAGACCAGGGCACAGCCCCAGTAAGAAAAGGCTTCACAGCATCCCTTGTCCCACCATCCTCAGCCTGGCAAATTGCTCCTCCACTAATTAATGGGAAAGCATTTGCAAGGGAGGCGTGGCACAGATCTAGCAAAAGGGCTACAAAGGAGAGCACCCCCTGCCCTTCCTGCCTGCCTGCCACAGGGATTGAGGACCCCCATGGGCTTCCAGCCTTGGAGAGCCCAGCTTTGAACTGAGCTACCGCTGCATCCCCAGCTAATGGCAGGTGGGAACGGTCATTCCTTGCAGCCACAGACACAAGGAGGCGCAAATCAAAAATCAGCAGTGTGATGGAAAGCAAACGCTGGCTCCTCTGCCAAGCGGGGAGTGAGTCATGCTCCGAGTCAACGCAGTAGCTCGGGCAGACAGGATTTGGCATGGCACGTGCCAGCCACCCTTCAAGGATACTTGTGATCGAAGTTGTACCACATGCGGAAAAGCCAGGCGCTTTCTGCCTTCGTACTCCTCCTCTCGCTCTCCGGGACGCCCTGCGGGAGAGTAAAACATTAAACAGGGCAGGACAACATGTCACGACCCGGAGCAGGAGCCCCCACAGGGCACCGGGTTATCCCCGGTGGAACACAGGAAGACACACACCTTCCCAGAACCTCTTCAGAAGAAACCTTTGGGTTGTAGGGAGTATAAGAACATTCACATCATGACAGGCTGAGGTGCTTCCAGCATTCAGCAGTCTACAACAGCCTTAGGGAGGTGGTATCAAGGCACAGAGTGACCACTTTTCTGCTAAGCCTTCCAGTTTCTGGCCCCAAGGTTTAAAGTACCTCGGAGCCAGCGGTCACATCCAGACATCACATTTAATAGTGACTGACAGGTCCAGCCTCCCATCAACTCTCGCCTGAGATTTCTGTATGCAAATAATCATGTGTTCTGGGGACTCTTGGCTTCCTTTTAGCCGGCAAAAAAATAGAAAACTGTTTGGAGAGGCCTATGAATACAATTACATATTTCACAGAAATTTGGCTTTCAGATTTATGGCTCTGGGCTGCCTTTAGCATTTGACACTTTCTCTCCATGAGGTGAACAGCCCAATAAATGGCTCTGAATAAAATGAACCTCCAAGGTGCAGAACCCCCACTGAAACCAAGTAGAGCCACAGCTACAGCATGACCGGGCTGCAGATGCACAAGGAAGACAGCTCTGGGCTCCCAGGCAGGAAACCTCCCGATGCCACAGGGCTCCAGCATTTACCTCAGCGCGGTCAGCAGTTCCTGGGCTGCCACATAACTGCCACAGGAACGTGGGGGCAAAAGAGAGGTCAAGGGTACCCATGGGTAAAAGCGGGGCAGAAAATGATACATAAATAGAGTCAGTAAATGGTGTTTCTGTACTGCCCTGGACACTGGGATGAGGCAGAGGGCCAGCAAGGGAGAGAACGAATCTATTGCTGCAGTGATGTGCACTGACTCAACAGTCCAATGTTACTTCTATACCCTTCTTTCCAACTGAACAAAAGCAAGGCTCATTGTAAAGGCAGAGAGCACAGCTGGCAGGGAGCAGAGCACAGATGGGCATTCACAGGGTCTTGATATAACCCCTGCACCGACGGGCGCAGCGCAAATCCCTCTACAGAGGCCGCCCGGCGATGCCGCACTCACCACGTTCTCCTGATCCGCGTCCACACCAACTCTGTGGAGGAGAAAACAAGCATGGGGTTAGCACAAGCAATGCCAGACGGGTACGTGCCGCAGTCCAGGGGGGAAGGACGCAATCTTCTTCCTGTCAATTAAAACCGAGCACCTTAACGTAGGAGTGGGATGGGGGGGAGAACGTGCTGTGCCCGCAGATCCCCACGCACGCTGCACTCACCGGATATTCAGGCAGGACAGCATGGCCGTGGTGCCCCCGCCGAAAACCCACACCGTGAAGAAGACGATGAGAAGCGTCGTGCTGAACATCATCTGCCGGGCGTACGTGGCCGTGTCTCGGATGGCCAAGGCGAACGCCATGGCTCCTCGCAGCCCTGCAGGGAAGGGACAGCGGGGGAGCTGCATTAGCCCAGAGCATGGCCGGCCACCCCCCGGCAGGCCTCCCCACCTGGGGTTTGCATCACTACCCCACGCTGGTCCTGTCCCTGCCAAGGAGACCGCAGCGCTTTAACAGCGACCAGGTTAAGCACACGCTGTGAAAGCTTCATACCAGCCACTGTGAAGAAAATTAACTCTGTCCTGACTAAAACCAGCACATGGGGTTATCACAACTCTTTCACAGCCA
>NW_010273744.1:7650-24142 GCF_000690775.1 Eurypyga helias
AGCACGGGGCAGGAGGAGCTCATTCCTACATCTCAAAACCGAAGCGCTCACACCACTGAGTCTAAGGGAGCTGTTTCCTGCCCAGCCTCTTCTCCAGACATTGCCCGTAAGAGATTTGGAGCTGAATAAGGAGTATTTCTATGTGCTCGGGACAAGGAAGTGCAGACGGCCCACACGGTCAGAGACAAGGATGCAATAACGTACCAGCAAACATCATCATATGCTGTAAATTTGTTCCGATCTTATTTCTTCTCCCCAAATTCAGTAAAAATGACAGTGGATAAATATTGGCAGCTCTTCCTAGGAAGATAGCAAGCTGTATTTGCACATGTTAAGGAAATAGCTCTTCCTCTGTCTCCCATGGCATCCCACCTCTGCACGTAGAGCCTATTTCTGCTGCCTGAAAGAAATGCTGGGGAGCCCCAGAAATCCCAATCCTTTGGTTGCAAAGATAATAACCCAGCTCGAAGTGCTACAGCACAAATAAACATGGGAAATTATAAGAGGGCAGGTTAAATGAGGGAGAGGAGAGAAAACCCACCATTTCCCATGGTAGGCTCTCCCCTGCCGGGTCCGTTTTCCACCCCAAGAATTATTTGTCCTCTGCGAAGCTCAAGTTATCGCAGCTACCACAGCCCCTCTGACATTCCCTGGCATGCCACACTTCACAGCTGGGTTTGAAGCTTTAAGCCAAGTCCCGCTCCCAAAGATTATTCAGCAAAATGAAAGCAGCAGCAGTTGAGAAGGAAAAAAAAAAAAATCTAATACTCTTTCTGTTTTCATAGCCTGCGAGATACAAGACTCACCAGCCCCTTCATATTGCTTTTATCTTTGAAGCTGTGTCTTTTAATACCAGCACCCAGATGGCAAAAATAATCTTGGAGCCAGTGTTCAGTGCAGCCTTGAATATGGAAAATGCTTCCAGCTTTTATGTTCTTTCCTGAACATCATGAATTTGCATAAGAGATGTATTTCATGATCTCTCGTGAATGAGCTATTTCATCAGCGAGTTAGCCAGCTCCTACTGAAGAGGCACAGCACAAAATTGCAATCTAACCACCCAAACGGCAATTCCCTGCTCTCCGATCCCTTCACCCCACGGCAGCCCTGCAAAGGCTCAGCAGCAGAGCCCGCTGCAAACCCATGTGCTAGCACTGGCAAAGACAACATTTTATTTATTGGTATAAACCTGCTTCGTTGCAAGAGGTGAAAATAATTCTGCACATCTGAACTGGCTTCCCTGTGATATGAAAAAAAAATCCTTCAAAATCCTTGTTTTTCTGAGACACACCAGGGGCAGTAGCTTGTTTCCGTTAGCATCAGCCTGCAGAAGGGGAAATCCTTTCTCATTACATCATTCAGAGGCATCTACTGTAGCTTTAACTGTGCTATTTGACCAAAACAAAAAAAAAAAGCTTTTTTTTCAGGGTCAACCAAATGCAATAGCAGAGAAAGGAGGAAATAAATGGCTATACCAGGCAGTCCCTATCTGCAGAGCCACTCCTGGTGCCACGCTGCCTCACAACAGAGCCTGGAGCTTCGGTGCCACGTTCACATTGAACACAGAGTTCCTGCACCAGCGAATTCAAATGCCCACAAAGGCAGACAAGATGGGGGAAAACCCACCCAAACAGAAAAGCTGGCAAAAGAATCTCCATCTTAAAATAACCAGCAAAGACAGCACTACACTGGAGAAACCCCCTTTTAAAAATAAAGCTAGGCTGACTGAAAAAAGCCCTACACATGCCAATGAAAAACACATCTTAGGAATGAGGCATCTCTCCCTTCCTTTTCTTCTTTTGTAAAACGGGTTCCAAAGGATACGAAAGCCCCCACCACGAAGGTAGGGTTAAAGACATGGTTCTGGAAGGTGAACAGTGCAAGTCCCATGTAGGAGAAGATGAAGTTTTCTGCCAAGAAATTCAGAAGCTCAAACAACTGCAAGAGAAAAACAAATTAAAAGAGAGTTAGACATAACATAGATTTAACAAGAAAAACACGTTAGCCCATCCATCACGCAATAAATACTTCTGTAGAAGCAACCTTAGTAAAATCCATCTGTGGAAAGGCAGATGCACCTAATCCTGGCTAAAGGGAAGGAAAAAATATTGAACTTGAAATTGAGAGAGGCTGAAGGGGGCTGAGGAGCTCTCACCTGCTTAGTTCTGTGTTGGGACTCTGTAGATAAGTTGTTATAGGTATAATGGGCCTGCGTGATCCCGCAGAAGAGCACAGCCACCACACCTGGGGAGCAGAGCACCACGTTAGACTCCTGGTCATGGGAAGGGAGCTGAGCTGCACCCCAGTAGTGTAGGGGACTTAATGCAACAACCCCAGAACCCAGAATAATTAAACTTCTGAAAGCAAAGGGAGAGGCCCAGCTGCAATCCATACTGGGAGAAGGACAACTCAACAGGCCTGTCACGCCTGCAGATCTCCGTCCCAGACGCAGGGCTGCGCTGGAGCTTGCCTGTAAAGCCACATGCTTCGGCCAGCAGGAACGTGCTCCAGGACATCAAGAAGAACAAGCCGGTCTCCAGCAACGGGAACTCCCGAAGTTTGGTGAATTTGGTGACGTTGCAGATGGTTAAGGACAATTTAGGGAGAAACTGTAGGCTAAGAGGATATCAAATCCCATTGTGTATCGCACCAACACTACACATCCTGCCCTTAAAAAGGCTGTGGCATTGCCTTTCATTAATTTAGACAAAAAATCATGAAACACTGGGTCTGGGTAAAATGCAGAGCAGACAAAAAAGAAGCTGTCATGCAAACGCTCGGAAACACCAACAAAGAGGATATTAAAGCTGTCACAACTCCAGTAGCTGCTCCCATTGCAAAAGATCCACTGAATATCCCCAGGAAGATCCCAATGGACTTGAACATTGCTGTGACATCAAACGTGTGGCTGTTGTCGCCTGCCGGCTGGTACGCAACAATGGAACTGGAAGAGGGAGGAGAGCACACACAAGAACAAAACAATCCTTAGGCTGGAGGGAGAGGTGCCTCCATGGTGCTACGTGAGCTTCGCAAAGTGCTACGACTGCTGCAGACACCAAACCTAAGAAAGTGGGGAGACAGACCCCAGCCCCACACTGCAAACCCCTCTGGAGCGCAGCATGCAGCAGCAGCGCGCCTGCCCGGTCCTGGGGAGTTTGGGATCCCCTTTGCTTGCTGCAGCTCGGCCACCCGTCCTGGGCAAGGCTCTGCATTTGCTCCTTTTAGACATCACAGAGCATCCGACCAGAGCCCGTCTCTTACAGGATCTCCTGCAAATACGTTTGCTAGGCGACAGTCCATCATTTACGATGGTATTTGGTGGGTTTGGCATCAGCTCTTTATAACTCTGGGACCACAAAGCGTTCAAGTGGGAAGCCTACATTTCTTTGTCGACTCCACAGAGGCGGCTGATGTGACATTTCTTTGTCGACTCCGCAGAGGCAGCTGATGTGAATGTCCCCTGGAGAACTCGGAGTTATGCCGTTATACCACATTTTAACATGCACTACATTTATTTTGCATTGCTCCAAGTTCGGACATGAAGTATCGCAGGGTAGCAAGGCTAATGGCACCGTGCCGGTTCACAACAGCAATGCTCCTGTCTTATCCACCAAACTCCAGCACATCTCTGTGAGACGGCAAATCAGTCTGCCACGCTGATCTCATCTCTGAATCTGCTCCCTCCCAACTCCTGATGAGCTGAGCCTTGCATCAGCCCTTCCACTGTTTTACCTGGAAAGGCTGAGATACAGGGGGACCCTTATCCTTACCCTTATCCATCTCCTAAACCCCATTTCATGTCGAGTCCCTACATCACTTTCTGTGAGGTAAACTTACCGAAAACATTAACTTCCTAGTTAGCAATCCCTTGGCTGGCTCTGTGAAAACTCTTGGATGTGAACTTTGAACAGTTGCTGTTTAACCTCCCTAGTTATGCTGGAACGGAAAGTTACTGCCTCGCGCACACATCCTGCAGCTTTCTTCCCTAACTACACACCGACATTTTCCTGCAACACAAATGACAATCCTCCCCCTTCCAACATGTCACGGGTCACTTCCCTTGCTAAACTTCCCTGCTTTTAATACATTTCATTTTTCTGCATTGTCTTTTACACTGCAAGCCACAGAAATGGCCTCAAGTTGCATGAGGGGAAGTTTAGATTGCACATTCTGAAAACGTTTTTCACGGAAAGGGCTGTCAGGCACTGGAACGGGCTGCCCAGGGAGGTGGTGGAGTCACCATCCCTGGAGGGATTTAAAATACATGTAGGTGTGGTGCTCATCAGGGACATGGTTTAGTGGTGGACTTGGCAGTGTCAGGTTAAGGGTTGGGTTCGATGATCTTAAAAGATCCTCTCTGACCTAAATAATTCTATGATTTCTCCTTGTGACTTAGTTTCTTCCATCAGTGTCATCCTCTACTTCCCATTCACCAAGGTGCTCTTAATCTGAGGTCTGAGGTTTTGGGTTCTTTTTAAATCAGACTGGTTTCGTTTCCTCTCCATAACCAACAGTTTGGATGTTGGTTTTGCACTTTAACCCATCACAGTTTTCTTTCTGGTTTTGCTTTGTGCTTTGCCAGTAAGACATCACTGCAGCCGCCCTTTGTGTGTTTTCTCTCTCCTGTCCCTGCCCATGGGGCTCCCCGTGGCACTGAGACCCTGTGAAACTTTTCTTTAGAAGAAGCGGGTAGAGACCCTGCGGCTTCATTTACTGGCCTGCTCGCAAACCGCAGCCCCGGCACTCCCTGCCACCAGCTTTCGGTTCTGGGTTCAATTCCGCTTCATCCTGCAACCGGTTCCCTGCCGCCGAGCCAGGCCAGCCCCGGGGAGCACAAAAGGCACAGATCCTGCTCCCCAGGCACTGGAACGGACACACGTCTGGGACTGAAAGCAGGGAGGAGAGGAGCCTCGGGAGGCACCGAGAAGAAACAGTGGAGGAGTCCCAGCCTGGGGCAGTGCCAGCCCCTGGCTCCTCGTCCTCCCCCGGCACGGGGACGCAGCACTTGCTGTCACGACATGCGAGGGGCTGCCGGTGCTCCTTGGGGCGATCCCTGAACCTGAGGGCTCAGCTGGCCACAGCTGGAACCCCTCTCCACCCCT
Organism: Eurypyga helias; assembly: GCF_000690775.1. Classification (NCBI taxonomy): domain Eukaryota; kingdom Metazoa; phylum Chordata; class Aves; order Eurypygiformes; family Eurypygidae; genus Eurypyga; species Eurypyga helias. The sequence goes on from NW_010273744.1 coordinate 12,753, forward strand.
TGGGAGGGGGCAGCACCCACCACCAGCTGTCAGCTCCCCCCGCAATATGGGCCCCGGATTATCCATCTTCCCAGCACACCCTCGCACCTCCCAACATGGGAGCAGGGCTGCTGCTCGTGGGAGCGGCACCCTCCCCATGTGATTCACCCGCTCACGCCTCTGCTGTGAAACAGGCAAATGCCACACTAAATTTAAAAAAGGGGAACCCTACGTAGGAGCCGCGAACTGCTCTTGGAGGAGCTCTCCCTCCTGGAGCAAGAGGCCCTCCCGTCCTCCCTGCACCCAAGACATGGCTGCTTCCAGGCGGGGCTGTCCTCGCGCGCTGCGCGATGATAAATCCGGCACGAAAGCCAGAGCGAGCAACAGAAACCTCAGCAAAACCACCCAGTTCAGTAAATACAACTCATGCGGGTGGCCGTACGCAGCTCAGTACGTTACTTGCTGCCTCCGCCTCAGCGAAACCCACGCAACCAGCATGCGGAGCGACGAGTATTCCAGAAATATTTTCTGCATTAGTCTCAGCTGTGGGCTAACCTGTCACCTTGCAGATATTATATATTTCCAAATTAATCCCCAGGATGGCAACACAGTGAAAATGCAGATAAAATACATCCTATGTGCAGAGGACATAAAGTATTAAAGAATATAAAACATTCTTTAGAAAGCTAGCAAGTTTCCCATGTGTCAGTCCAGCGTGTTAACTCCGGCTGTAAGAAATACCGTCTTCTTGAGGCACAGAAAGTGGGGAGAGAAAGGAAACAGCGGCTCTACGAACTATTTCCACCTAAACAAAAGCAGGTACTTGTGGGTGGGAGGGAAGGCAGGTAGGAGCTAAGCCACCAGCGAGGGGTTTCAGTGGGATCCTGTGGCTGAAAAACAGACACAGTGCTTTTCCCATTTCAGAGGGACATAAAAACTTCCTTCTGGCTGGGTTAGCCAGCCATCAAAGCAAAACAAAACAATCCATCATGCAGGGGGAAGCTCTAAGGACAACCCGCCATCCCCAGCTGCGGTCTGCACTGAGGACATACATCAGAAGGTCACCACAGCTTTTGGGGACACTTAAATATGAACATCTGCTCTTGCAAAACACCGATGCTCCTGTCCTACAGAAGCAAGGCTTGGTGGCTCCCCCCAACACCTGACATGTAACATACATAACAATTAAAAATAAAAACAGAACACACTTACGAAGACAGCACTATGGCAACGGCATCATTGAGGACGCTTTCGCCAAAGAGAAGGGCATACAGCTCAACATCAACCTGGAGTTCATGGAATATGGCAAGAACAGTCACTGACAAATAGAAAAATAGAGAGACATTCAAAAAGGTGCCGTTATTTTGGTGTAATCAAAGACAAAATGCCCCTTTTAAAAAAGCTGTCTTCCTGCCACTCTGTTGTGATGGAGCCAGCCAACTCCCATGCTCACAGATTTGGATTTGGTTTATCATTTCCTCCTCTTCCCTTCACTAAAACACACCCTGGGCATTAGGTCTACTGAGTCTTTAATGGGCAGACATGAGCAAACTGCTCTGAGCTTCCTGAGGGTCTGAGCTCGTGGGCTGGACCACGGTACCTCTCTGACACGCACCACCAAGCTTTTGGGATGCTGTTAGCTCAAGCATCAGGGAGAGCCTTCCTCCACCTGCAGAAGGCCAGGAGGATGCAGGCTTGTCCAGGATGATGTCTTTTCCTTCCATCCCTGATACTCAAAGACAAATCCACAGATTCAACACAGGTTGGCCCACTGGAAGTGCCAGCACAGCTGTGTTAACATTTCAGACCCAACTGAAAGAAGCCAGGCATCAGCTCAAACCCCACGTGGGGGTTTCCTGTGATCTACAGCCACACGGCAGAGATCGGAGTACCCTCAAGCCTTTCCACGATCGAGTGGCTCCAAGAAGGTAATGAAAGTGCAGCAGGTTTTGCGCCTTAGCCTTGCAAAAACATCACATCTAAAGCAAGCAAGATGTAACGCATGGTGCATTGTCCAGAGCTCAGGCTGCTGTGGAGGGCTGAGCTAATTCCAATCAACTTCTCTGAAAGTCCTTTAAAACAACATTCAGGGACTCATCTGTGCATACTGAGCCATGGTTAACCCATTTATGCGCAGGGAAACACTCCATTTTTACCTGTGAAATCTTCCTGTTCCTATTTCGAAGCCCAAAGAAGGGATGTGACACGGACAGCTTGTCTGCAGCACCTCTAGGCACTACGTCTACCTATGATCCTTGCCTGGCCTCTGCCACCAGACGTACCACATCGCTGTCACATCTGTGAGGGGCTCCCCGCTTTGCAAATGTGCCCCCTCTCAATGTCAACACCCAGCTAAGTTACAGGGAGGATGCTCGACCCCGCAACCAGGTGGGAACAGCTCCCTGCTAAAGGACCTGGTGGCCTGAACGCACACCCACCCAGGACATGTTCAGAGAAGCTGGGAAATCATTTTAACCTGTTTGGGTTTTTTTAAGTAAAAATATCAGCAGTAATAGCCACCCTAACATCTGGCAAATCTTAGGGGAACATAAAAAATAAATTATTGAAAACTCCTGGGGAATGCACATCTCGCCTCTCCACCTGGCAGACAGATGTGGCTACTGCCACGTTCTGCTGCAGATTACATTCTGCAGCATTATTCTTGCACATCCACAAAACACTCCTCATTTTGCCTTTGAAAACAGAAGTGAAACAGTTAAAATAAGCAGGTAAAAGTCCCAATTCATCTGGACACAACAGCCGCAGGCACCTCTTTCAAAAGGGCAGAAAGACTTGGCTCATCCAGGCGGGCAATCTCTCCCTTCCAAGCAAAACTGACCAGTATCTGGATTTAAAAAGACCTGCCAAGACTAGGGTAGTATCCTGGGGGGGGGTGATACTGCCACCCCCCAGCCCCACCACGCTGGTCTCAAACGTAGTAGCCAGGCTGTAAAGGAAGAAATTCAAGCCCTGTTCAGCAAAGGGCAGGAGGAAAGAGGCTTTTGTGTGGTCTTGTGTTTTTAGGTGAGGTTGGAGCATGCAAATAAACAGCTGCCATGTAAAAAAAAATTGTGAACTAAGTAAAATTCAGTAGGACAAGTCATGATTTTCATAGTTTTGGTTTATAAAGGGCATGACTAGACCAAGATGTCACTACTGTCCTCAGTACTGCGCATTAAGATCAACTTCCAATTCGATTAGCACTTTCCAAAATCCCACCCAAATAAAAGTGGAAGAAAATCCCAAACTAACTAAAACTATCAACTTATCCCTCCCCATATTACACATCTTGTTCTGCACCAACTGTTGGCAGAGGGTGGCAGAGACACAGTGAACCTGTCCCAGAACCCAGTGAAGTCAAGAGAGAGACCGTCTAGGACTTTACTGCAAACAAAGGTTCAGGAAAGCAGAGGTTTGGAAGGTGTATCACACGTAACTGGAAGGAAATAAAAAGGCATGGAGACAAATTTGACCTCTAAGAACGTCACAAATAAATTAAACTCCAAAATTCAGAAGGAGGGAACTTGCAGGGGTTTCAGACTTTCTCCCCCTCTTCACCACAACTCAAACCAGATGCAAATGTAGGTAAAACGAGGGAAAAACCAACCGTCTGACATACCTGGGTCAGTAGCCGACACGATGGCACCGAACAGAAGGCAGTCAGTGAAGTAGAAGTCTCCCCCCAGCTGCCCAGTGACTTTCATCAGCGCCACACAGCCATACACGACAGAGCTGGTCATTAGAAGAGGCAATTACTCATCTCTGCAGTTCATTAAAACGACATCCAAATGTGTTCGATTCCCCTGAATTTGCCAGATTAACCTCTAAAGTTATCCAAAAGCATGAACACCGAAGAACTGTTCTGCATGAGCTGAGACTGGTGAAACCCCAGGACCGTGCACACCAAAGCACCCACCGTGCCAGACCACAAACACAGTGTGGTGAGGAACTGGGACCAAAACTCCTTCAGGAGCATAACATGGCCAAAGAAAAGCAGCAGCCAGGCTCGTGAGGTCTTGTGATCACTTTGCCATGGTTTCCATTAACACATTTCAGTGGCATGACCTTGACCTCACTTTGAAATGGCTGAAACTCAGTGAGGAACAGATAATACGGATGCTGAGTTTGCTTGAATCCACCGGACTCTCCAGTGGAAAACACCCTACGCCAGCCTGCACGCTACTATTCAGAGCAGGAATCATCTAGCTCCCTCTGCACAGGGAGATAAATAATTTGAAACACAATCTGCACTCACTGGGCACCTGCTTCCAGCAAGTAAGGACAGGACGTGTTTACAGTCCTGCCCCTCCTGTGTCTCACTCTTGCTAGGGCTGGGTGTTCAGTAGCCTGAAGCTACTGCCTTTTTTTCAAGACAACCTTGAGAGAAGTGTGAGACTTTCCTTGCTGTGTATGTAAATACTCCGTATGGGACACAGAGAAAGCACTACACAATTAGACTGCATCCACCCCGAGCACACAGCAAAAGTTGGGGCAGTAAATAGTATTATTTGCCACTGCCAAGCAGCGGTAGCAGAGAGCCTGTGTGATCGTTCAGGGCTGGGATTAGTGGCCACAGCTCTGGGCTCAGGGCACTGACTCCCAGCACAGCTCAAACGCCCACAGAAGAACCAGACCGGCTCCAGCTACTCACCCAATCACCAGGCAGGAAATTGCAGTGCCGAGAAAAGCGTATGCTAGGATGGATCCCAAGTTTCTGAAGAAGTGCCTCTAGAAGAGGAGAAGGAAAAAAAAAAACCCACTTAATTACATTTTCCTAACAATTTATTTCAAGCCTGCACAGGCACCCACACAGTGGCCGTAGCACCTTGTCCAGCTTGCGGTGTCTGAGCTAGGTCCAAGCACGGCTGGACAGTGCCCAGCACCACGCTGTACACTGCCAGACCAGCAGATGCTAACGCAGCATTCATACACATGAGCATAACGTTTTCTTGTACCCCTGTATTTAACAAGGTGCTGTTCCAAGTCCTGGGAACCGATTTCCTAACCCAGCAGCATTCCTCCTCCTTTCTCCCGCAAGCTAAACAGGATAATTTTCCTCTCCTTCCAAATCAGCATTTCAGAGAGCTGCTGATGTCTAAAACCTTCCCACCCTCCTATGAGCTTTGAGAGCAAGGATGGCTGAAATGGCCCAGCTGACCCGAAAAACCCCTACGCAAACCTGTGCTGGAACTGGCTGAAGTTGCTGACCCTTCCTGGGGCAGAGGGACGGACGAGACTGACTGGGGCACTCCCAACCCTGCTTCCTACAATCCCACATGTACTGGGGAAAACTGGACTCAGCTCCGCAGCCCAGGCCTGCTGAGCAAGCACTAAAGCACTCTCAAGTATTAAAAATGCTCTGGAGGCAGGGGAACTAAAAATGTAGGTGCTGTAAAGGCACGTACCCTTTTCAAGCTGTAGCCTGCATAAAATATAATTGGAGGAAGCAAAATGTTGAAAAATACCTCAGGATCAAAAGTCACCTGTTAAGAAAAAAAAAAAAAAGACAAGAGTAAAATGGTTTGTTAAGACTTTGCAAGACAAAACACAAAGAAGAATGTGATGTAAAACGTATGGAGGAAAACCTGTACCCCCGCCAGATGAAACACTGTCGGGTTAACGCTGAGGATGTGTCTGGGATCTTTTGGAGACACAGCCCAGGGTCTGAACAGCTTAAATTAAGATCAGCTGAAACTAGAGTTTCATTACATGGTGTTCAACTTGTAATTTATAGCTCATCATAATCTGACTAAAGTTTAAATAAATAAACAAATAAATAAATTTAATTAGCCCGTCCCCATGGAGGGAGTGGGGAGCATCACTCACCTCCCCCATCACCGACTCCCTTACCTTTCTCAGCATCTCATTATCCTGGACGTTATTGAGCTCCTGGGCACTGATCTCTCCCTTCAGGGTGTACTCGTAGTACTTCCCGCTGACGTTCACCAGCAGCGTGGCGGGACTGGTCTGCACTTGGCAGCTCAGGGTCACGTTGTTGACGTCGCTGGGAACGTGGATGCCGTAGCGCAGGACCACACCGACCAGGACCCCTGGGGAGGGACGTGTGTGGGTGAGACAAGCTGTGGTAAACCCTGGCATCACCTCTCTCAGCTGGGATGCAGCACCAGGCACACCAGGATCCTGACCCTCTGCTCAGCTGCTGAGCACAACCACCACCCAAATAACTGCCCGTGCAATAGGTAACCATCGCATCCTTCCATGAGCCACGCAAACGCTCCGTGCTCCTGCTGATCTTCTAACACCAGCCATGGACTGCTTTTAATTACCCAGCAATCAGTCAGACCCTCGCACTAGTGCAGCCAACGGCCGGCGTCGAGGGCATGCTGGTTTTCTCAGGGCAACACTCTGGTGTTGCTGGCACACAGCTGGGGACCTGGGCAAGGCACTGCTCACGTGTGCCCAAACTGCACGTTGCACCTGGAAACCCGATGGGATCATGTTTTGACACTACAGAAATACATTAAACGCTTAATTTTGGTAGGGGATGAGAATCAGTACCCAGCAACCCTCAGGAATGCTTTGAGGATGCGAGCATCCTTCCTAAGATGCTGCAGCACCGTACAGCCCCCTCCTGCATCAGGGAGCTTTCACAGCACGCAGCAGCGATCCCCATTTGATAAAAAATGTGGAAGTTCTGCTTTCGAAGCCAACCACCTGGGTCTGCTCCTCGGCCCCGGCGAGCTTCAGCCCTGCACCACGAGCAGCAGCCCAAGGGCAGCCCGGTGAGCCGACGCTGCCTCCGGCTCAGCCTCCACGCAGGAGTATCGTGGCGTTAATTTTACGTTTGCAGCACAGCTGATGAGCTGTGCTCTGAGGTCTCGCATCCAGACTAACGGCATTCGCACGCCACAGGCTCCTCCGGCTCCTTCTCACCCGCATGGTGTGCTGGGTGCTCTCCTGGCAGCGCTTCCTGACTTCCGCAGGACTGGGAGGAGGGATGTCCCACGAGACACCTTTCCATATAGCCTCCAGCACTAAAGGGTTTGCAAACTCCTCAATTAAGGCAGCTCTGAGCTGCCACAGAAATCCTGGATCTTAAGCCCATCGCCGAACCACACATCTGTGAAAGCTTTCAGACACGTGGGAACTACACGGAGACTGCAACACTCAGAAGGCTTCTCCATTTGCCTCCCAGGATGCTCCCACTTCTTTACCGCTGCCTCAATTAAGATCTTGCTCTGTGCTTTCCTACGGGCAGGGTACAACCCCGACCAACGGGAACACCAAACTCTCCCTCTGCTGCCATCTCACAGGAGCAGGAGCTCTGCCATGGCCGGGCAGGAGGCTGTGGGTCCTCAGCACATTCAGCATCTCCTGCACCCAGTTTGCTGCCCAGTTTCTGTCTTCTCTTCCCTGACAGTTTTCCAGGATGAGATTTGATTATTTCGCCAACGGCCTGAAGAAAAGCCCCCACCTCCCATCCCAGGGGATGCCATGCACAGCAGGGCCACCCAAGCACACACCCAGGCCTCGAGCGGAGGCAGAAGACTCACCGCCGCTAACTCATCACACCAGTGACACAGATGGCTCAGCGCAGGGACCAGGCTGACAGACCCGGGCGCTGCACACAAAACCCAGTCCCTGGGCCAATCCGGCACATCTGCAGCACAGCTGGGCTGCTCTCACGCACCTACCGGTGTTTTTAAGTCATGTGCAGGCAACTGGTCTCACCAGGTGCTTTGGGCGTTACCCTGTGCTGCACCACTGGTGCAGGATTGCCCTGACACTAACAGAAGTCTCTCGGCGCACAGCCAGCACGGTCAGCTCCAAGGAGAGCGGCTTCAGGGAGCATCACACTGTGCAGAGCATCCGAGAGCTGCTTCTACACCCGCATCACTAAGAGGGGACACCAAAGTTTTGCTTGCTTCTCTGCTAGCCTTAGTTCCTGTGATCTTCCAGTGCTCCAGAAACAAAAGTATGGAAGCAAAGACAACAGCGTCAAGAACACCGAGAGGCCACAGCACGTATTCACATGAGCACGTGGCAAGGAGGGTGCATAGCACCGCAGCATCGGGGCAAAACACCCAGGTTTCACCCAGAACTTGATGACCCCTGAGGTACCATGGGAGACAACCAAAACTCTTCACTGGGATACAGTGAGCTTCAAAAAAGAGTTACTTACATCTGCTCATGACTATTAAGCAGCTTTAAACAGTTACAGTGAGAATTCAAATGAAAGGGAGGAAAGCCAGACTGGAGAGCTCGTTTACCCTCTACGCTTGCAACTGCTGCTCCACTCCGAGGGAGCAGGCAGCACCGGGTACGCCGCGCTCCGCAGCCCTCTGCGGCTACCTGGGGTGGCTTTTGAAAAGGTTGATTTTAGAGCTTCACACAGGTGTCGGAAATCTCCAGCAGAAGGTGATTGCCTTTTCCCAGATGGAAACCCATCCAATGACCCCTTTAACGCCCTGGCTCAGCACTTTGAGATGAGAGCTCCTGCAGGAGGAAGAAGGGGCGGATGGACGGACGGATGTCGCTGCTGGGAATTCAGATGGGATCCTGACTCACGCGCCTGCGGCTCTTAATCCCCGTCCCAAAGCAGCGCTACATCTGATAGCACCCCGCTCCTCCTCACCGTCTCGCTTACCCGGGCAGCTGTTCCTTGGCCCCACGTGCCAGCCATGCTCCAGCCGCAGCCAAATTCCCACTTTGGCCAGGAACGGGATGAGGGAAAAGGGACAGCTAAACTCCCAAAATGAGTCATTTTGTCCTGCCCTGTCACATGCCTCCTGGGAGGCTCCCAGGTCTCCAGACCAGGGTGGGAAGAGACGCCCACGTGCACATCCACATCCACACAAAGAGCTCCTGGGCACCGAGTGTGAAGCAGCCAGAAGGGTGCCAGTGGCTCTGGCACAGAGATACCATCCAGCTCCCAGCACAGGGATACCACCTGAGTTACTGACGGGGAAAGCGTACTGCTGCTCTGCTGAAGGCCAGCTGTCCTGCCAACATTAGGATGACCCCACCACTGGCCCCTCCTGCCCCACAGCACATCTCTAATCAACCCTCCCCCACCTAATGATGCTCGCTGGAGGCATTTGGGACAAACCCGACTTGGATGCCACAGTCCTCCAGACACCAAACCCAGTCTTGGGCTCAGGCTACCTGGCCCAAGCCCAGGGGACTGCGTAGGTCCTCCTGGTCCTGACGGTCTCTTAGGAAATGGTTCAAACTCTGTTGCCGCTCGAAGGGCTGTCCTGGCAGCAACCGTGAACCGCTGCTCCACCAGTATCAACATGCTTTGGCAGCCAAAAGTTTTACAAAACCGAGCCCTGGGAGGGAGCAGAGCAGAGGGAACCTGACACCAAGGAAGCTGCCAGCCAAAAGCTGCAAGAAGTAGAGAGGCTAAAGGCAAAACTGGTAAATTAATTGAGTTCTTTCATGCAAAGTGCAAGAGATTATTTTCATTGCATTTCTCCCAACTTCATTAAAAAGAACAAAAGCCCATGGGCTTTTTTTTTTTTTTAGGTGCTGTTGAACATTTCCGAGGTAAGGTTTTAAATGAAGACTAATATATTGCCATCCAGGCACTTAACAACAATGGAAGCACACAGGATCCTCAGGCGAGCGTTAATCCGGACACCAAAAGGAAAGAAAAATGTAGCGAGCAACTGAAGACATTCTGACAACAAGCAATTTAGACAGACGCAATCCAGAGGCCAAGTGGGAACAAGTACAGGGAAACTAAACGTGTAGAGAAGCTCCTGCCACATCCACCGCCAGCCCCTGGGAAGAACTGAAACGAGATTGTTCAATTAATCATCCTAAATGTTAAGCACCTCGGATACAGGAACCTCGTTTTCAATGCTGAAATGAAGCTTAGAGGCTACTAAACACCTATTGTCTACCACCATGAAATGACTCCAGCCTGTGTCCAGCTCCTGAGTATCAGCTCTGAGCCAACAGCGTGATTTTTAAGATAAATCCACCCAGAGCAAGAGCTCATAACTTACAGTAAAAACCGAGACACCAAGGAAACTGATATATTTCAGCAAGGAGACACGTATGCAAAAGTTTTGACTTAGTTGTTGGTGTTTTTTCAATTAGAAAAAGACAAACTTTCACCAATTGCTTCTCTTGCCCAGATTTCGGGGTCTGTTTTGCAGCCTGCCTGCCGCAGCACTTCCACATTTTCAGCAGAGTTCGCCGTGGCTGAAAGCATGGCAGAGGGATGGGGACAGCAAAGCAGAAGTGGTACCTGCGTTGCTTCCTGCAGCTTTTAAGTTGTCGCTGTAAAACAGCAGCATCTCACCACTCCTTGGGAAATTACACATCCCTTTTCCTACAGCAGCTCTCACAACCGGAGAAGCAAATGCCAAAAGCCTTGGTAGCAGGAAAAAACTCGGGATTTTCTGCATGACCAGACAGGTGACGTTACCAATTTTGCCAGCAACTCTCTAAGCGCAGTCTGCAAAAGAGCAGACAGAAAAGATGTGTTTTACGGATCGGCAGGAGTCCGAAACGACCTGAGTCGTGCTCTGAGAACAAGGGGAGCACACAGGTGCGTCAGGGAGAATGGAGGACCAAGAGGAAGAAAACTCCAGGAGGGAGAGAACAAGGTTAAGGACAAGTTTGAAAGCATGAAAAGAACAGCAAGTCCACGTGTCGGCAAGCTCCAGGGCAGCAGGAGAAGCAAGACCTTCCGTGCTGGAAGCACGTGCTCCCCCAGCTCAGCTCCCATCCGGGGAGGTGAGCACCCCTGCCCCGGGCAGGAGGTCACAACGCCTGCACTCGCCTCAGCGGTGGCTCGCAGGAGCTGAAAAGGCAGACCAGTATTTCGTGCCTCTGGGCTGACGCAAGCCTCTCCACCCCTTCGTTTGCAAGGACACTTCCAATTAACTGAAATTTGGGATCACAAAAGCCAACGGCCCCAAGGGGTGAGCGGCAGCCTCCAGAGCAAAGCTTTCTGCTGGGCGGGGGACTCGGCCACGCCGCTGCTCTGACCGCGCTTGGTCCTGCATCACCCTCAACCAGCAACGGCTGGGACAGCGCAGAGACGCTAACTACAGCTCTCAGCAGAAGACACCTTTTCTATCCTAAACTCGATCTTGCCTAGATAAGGACCCGTGGCCACGTAAATCACTCCCCCGGCACAATTCCCAGTCCTCCTTTGGTTGAACTCCCAAGCCACGTGAGAGAACCCGGGCAGAGTCACACTGGCATCTCCATACGGCGGGTCAGGCCACTTGGCGAGGCCAGGTCACCTCAGTAAATCACTGTTAAAATCCAACCAGCTACGAACCCGCTCCCCCGGCCCACGGCCTCGCTCCTCTCTTGCAGGTACACACGGGGCGTCTCACCGAGAGGTTCTGTCACAGCAGGAGGAGGAACCCCAAAAGCAGGAGCTCGTGCGCACAGGTCCCATGGGCAGCAGGACGTACGGCTGCTGG
>NW_010273745.1:0-33387 GCF_000690775.1 Eurypyga helias
CTCACCACCCACTCACTGATGCACAACCAAGTGCTACGAAGTGAGAGTAAGAGCCAAAGAGTCCGAGGGCCGCAGCCCAAGAGCTGTCACAGCAGATTCCAAGTGAACCCTATCAGTGATAGCACGATCAGGAAAACTAAACAAACTCTCCAATTCACTCATGAATGAGCCAGCACAGGAGTTAGCAAAGCAGCTAACGCAGGAGTCAGGAGAGTGTTAGCAAGTGTACGGGAGTGAACGAGAGAAGGTAAGGGAGAGAGGAATGGCTCCTGGACTCCCTCCTCGCCTCTGCCCCGAGCATGACGTACTATGGAATGAAATACTTCCTTGGTCTGTTTGGGTCAGGTCCTGAACTCTGTGTCCCCTGCACTGCCTGTAGCGAGACAGCAAGAGCTGGGAACGCAGCTGCAGGATCAGAAGCGGAGAAAGACCTTGAATCTGGTGCAGGCATTCCCCAGCGCCAGCTGAGAACTTATCAGCTCTCTGTATCCAGGAACAGCTTCCTAGCAGCCACAGTAAAGAGAGTTAACTCTTTCCTGGCTGAACCCAGCACATCCAGATAAACTCTTATTTCACAAGAGTGTATACACATGCATATATGTATAAGCTTGTATAACGATATGTGTATATATATACAAAAATATTGCTGATGCCATTTTTCATCATGGAATAGGATTTTAGTATATGAAACATGAGGAAAGAAGATGTCTAAATTTATATACCTAAAGAGAATGCAGGATTCTTCCACTCGCTGCCAGCTATTGTTGCTTTCTTGTTTGAAGGATAAATGCGGCTTGGAGAGGATTTTCTTTATTGTTTTGAAGCAGTTGGCTCTGAGTGCAAAGAAAATATCATGCTGAGCTACCAGGAGCAGCATTCATTCTCATTTGAAAGCAGGTCATGCATTCATCTTTGTTCTCAATTTCTGAATAATCTCAGCAATATGCTCCACACATGCTGCTTCAGGCCTCTGAAAGGACTCACACTGGTAGTATCTCTTAACACACTTATCTTCTTAGTGGTCTGGGTTTGTCTTTCTTTTACTTCAGTTGCAGTTTTTGTACACTTGCCACAATAACATTGACTTATTTTATTTCTTTTTGCAGGTAGAAACACTCAACCTTTCCCTCAAAACAAAGTAAAAATAGTATAATCACTGCAAATTCTGTTATTGCTTCTCAAAAAGTATCCACAGATATGAAACAAAACCAAATGAACTGTCAACATAATACTCAGAAAAACAGATTTATATGGGTATTGTGGTCTTCAACACAACTTTCATTACTGAGACCACAACATGCAAAGGTATTTAGAACCCATCCCCAAAGGTGGCTATTGTTGTCGCAGTCAGTCACATACTGAACTTACTAACCCAGAGGTCCTCAAAAGTAGGAAGGATTGATTTTTACTTTTAGATCTTTTGTTTCTGTACTGAATATCAACCAAAGAGGAAAAAGAGAAGACTTACAGAAGCAAATGGTAATTTAGCTACTTAGGCTTTGGATGTTCTATTCATACAGCTCTAATTAAACAAAAAATTCACTGAGGGGAATATAAACTGGGGGCTAAGACATTACATAAACTATTCTGTTCATCTGAATTTGACCGTATAACAATTACAGCAGTGAAAATCAATTAAGGTGGTATGATGTTATTAGCTAATCTCTTCTACTGATTCACAGTTCACTGTAGGTGTGGCTATGTCTGTGCCTGGACTACTAGACAAAGTTTATGTTATTGATTTTACCGCTTCATTCAGATAAAACACCTACACAGATACTTAGTGATGATCCATCTGGGATTTATCCTCTAGGCAGCTAAACCTTTCTGTGTTGTACAAGGTCTGTAATGTTATGCACACTAGCTGTTGATATATTACTCATTTAAGTAATGATAGAAATTACAAGAAGGACCAAAAGTCACAGACTGTGAGTAAGAAGGTTCAAGCTGGACATTTGCGGGGGAAAAAAAAAAATCAGAGTGTGAAGTACCATTCTTGGAAGCTCTCAATATTTGGCTAGACAAAGCCATAACCTGATCCAGCACTGACAATAGTCCTAATTTAAGCCAAATTTGGAATAGATGACCTGTAGAGGTACCTTCAAGACAAAATTTCTATGGTTATTTCCCCTCCTTATTTTGCAAGACTGTGTAGACCTTTTGTTACCAGTCTAATGGAGCTTCTGGAGAGAAGCTGGACTTTAGGGGAAAACACTCAGACTCTGTAATTTTTACTTAAGTCATTAAATGCCATTATTTTCTGAGAGACTGACCAGTAGATGTCAGATGTAGCCTAGTTGCATGCCAAGTGAGATGGTACCAACCCAATCTTTACAGCTACACTGTCAAGCTGTTTTCAGGATTTTTTTTTCCTGCTGGAAGGAAAGAGATCTACTGGGGGCAGTCATGATTGTTCCTTTTGGAATTAATTCTCCCATTTCAGCACAACTGGAATTTGTAAATGGTAGCTGCAGTGAATGTTCTGTATTGTCAAAGGGGTAGTGGTAGGAGTACGGCCTGAAGCATGTGTACTCTCCAGCAGCAAATGTGTCTGTTAATTTTTTGGGATTCTCACAGCTTTATCAGTCACACCCACATAAGCTTAATCATCACTACATCATCTTCTGCCACATCTCATTCAAATGTAAACTCTCCTTGCCAACATTTTAATCCATGTGCATTTCCTTCTCCAATCTTTTTCTTTTCCTCTGTGGTCTTTATCTCTAGCCACTCTCTTTACTTGTAGTATTAATGGCAGGAGGAAAGAAAAACCTTTGATCCATAGTTTAACAAGCCCATAATCAACCCAAATTTCCTACTTTCAAAGACAAGCTTATTTGTAGGTCTTTACTAGAAGCCCAGAATAAATTCCTCTATAATTGCAGACAAAGTCAGTCTTTGTTTGCTACTTCTTATTAATTGCTGTCTATAAGCAGACAAAACTGAATGTTTCAATCATAAAAACTATTCAGTTTGGATTATAAGGAGACCTATGCTTGCACTGCTTATGTCTTCTTGACTTGATGAGCATACTCTGGCAAAATCTTCTTGACTTGATGAGCATACTCTGGCAAAATCCAGATTTGAACATATGCATAACTGATATGTGCATACATACCAGCTATTGCTTCATAGATTGCAGTCTAAATAATCTTATTATGCTACTAGATATCATCAGAATTTGGTTGTATTTATTGACCCTCATATCTAAAGTCACCTCATAAAACAAACAAAGCAAAAACTTAACTAAAGCCAAACCTGAATTTTGTGATTTAATCTCAAAGATACAATCACAGAGATAAAGTCATTCATGTTAACTGTCCGTAAGTGAGAGCTCCTACATATAAAATAGATATTCTGAAGGAAAACCGCAGTTGAAAAGAATGTGTACTCTAATGGCTAAATTAATTTAAGTGAAACAGCTTCCTCTAGAAAGAGCTTTTCCACAGACTTTCCAGATATTTTTTCCTAATTATTTATAAGATATAATAGTGTATGGGAATATAGTTTGGTTTTATTTATTTTTAAATCAATATATTAAAAAGATGAGACTAGCTGATATTTATTGTAATTCAGTGAGTTATAGGCCACTGTTAGATAATATAACTAAAAAAGCATTGTTCTCAGATTACATGCAGTGTCTTAAAGAAACAGTATCTCAAATGGATATGGAGTTATATGTCATCTATTATGTACACATACATACTTATTCATACAGTGAGTCAGTGAACAAAAGAAATCATTGCTTACTAGTAGCTAACATCCATTTCCCTTTGAAGCAGGGAAAACCCAATACTTCAGATGCCATTTTTGACAATACTATCAAGTGGCAACTTTTTAACAGTCTATTCATTCTATTAAGGTTATGAATAAAAATAGAGTTTGCCCTTCTTTCAAACAAGTGAAAATAAAAGTAGTTGCTAACTATATTGCCCATCATAGAAAACTGAATTTCTACCACTGTCTAATTTTTCTCACTGTTTAATTTTTATCTCATCATTCAACCAGCTTGTACCAGAAAAATTCTAAACAGTGCCTAATGTATCATGTCTGGTAGAGTTCTCATTGGAGAAAATTTCAGGAAATAAGCCTGCAGATTGCTGGTATTTCATATATATAATCTATACAATTAATTTTTTAGTTAAAACTTATTTGTTTTTCCAAACCTGACAAAAACTGGAGTAAAAAACACATGCTTCTCATATTTTTTCCCAGTGCATACCAAGTCTCTAGAGAAGATACTTCAAATGATACAATTAAGGCATTACAGAAGCTTCATATCATCCTGATTTTTTAAAAAGTTTACCGTACTAAGATGACTTCAGTGCTTGCTTTGCCAATGTAGTACCTAGAGTCCCATCTTAATTTCTGAATCTAGCCAGCTGCAGATATTGAAGAGTGTTGAGAGATTTAAAAAATGTAATGCAAAGCAAATTAAAGTTGTTACCAGCATAAAAGTGGGATAGAAAACTGGCTTAAACTTTACAGTGTTGTTCTTTAGCTTTTCTAAGTCTTGCATCAAACATCACTGAACAGCTGGAAAGAATAAAAATAGGAGGCACCTGTTTGCTAATTAAAAAAATAAAATCAAATATAGTCAAAGAATAGATTTCACTCTTCTAGTAAATCTCAGAGACTATTTACCAAACAGGAAGATGAAATTTTCAGAAGTGGAATGGGTTGTATACAGGCAAACTTTAGGATAGTCTTAGAGAATCTTTCTTCGTGTGACTGAAGTGTCTTTCATCTACTTGGGTGTTTGCACATGTTATATTTTTTTAGTTTTTATTGCTATTTTAGATCAGTGGAATACTTAGTATCTAAAAAAAATACGTTAATTCCAATAAAGCACTGGCAGTAATGAATTATGTCTTCTGTTCCCTATTTTCATCAATCTTGCATTCAACTAACTTCTGCCACTCCTCGACTTGGAACACAAAAATGGGCAGGTCACTTACTAGAAGTGTCTCTTCTTTCTCTATTTATTATTTGAGAGCAAACAACAGTTCTATTTCTTACTGTAAGATCATCACAAGAGGACTGAGAAATGAAAAAAATCATAGGAATACTTAGTAGCAATGAAAATATCTAGTGTCTAAAGTACATATTCCCTGGTGTTCACTAAGAACAAGTCAGAGCACCTACAGTCTTGCACAAAACAGTGTCTTAGGGGACAGCTATCCAGAATGAGAAATACTTGTTTTGGGAAGACAGCTCTGGAAGAAATCAAAAAAGGAAGAAATATACAGCAATATATATGACTTCCAAAACACTATTACAAATCATATTTATATCAGATGAGCAATTTTTAATGGTAAATATGCGAAGGAAAGCTTGGAAGGGCTTAGAAATTTTATGGGATACAGAAATATCCATATGTAAAAATGTTTTAAAATAATCTTTGGATAGGTTTTTAAACGTGCTTCAGGGCAATCACTGCCTCTGACCAGAAAAACTATGTGGTGGTCGATGAAGAGGTGGGGAAAAAAATGGTCTTCTACCGAGTTCTTCAGGCAATCCTCTGAAGCTGGGTTGCAGTACATGACCAGAGAACATGACAAAGCTGAGGTCTGACATTAAATGTCAGTCCCTGTGTTCCATTTTCTCTCTTCCAATTCTCTAACATACTGGCATGTACACAGAATTATGCATCAACATTAGACATAGGGTTATTGAAATTTATATCAACAATGCACACAAAAGGTTTACAGCACTGCTCAAAAGCTGAGGAAAATTATTTTACAATGGTTCTTTGACTTGTTTCTAGCACTAGTATTTCCTAAGGTAAGGTTAATTCTACATGAAGTCAGTCAAGTGTACACAGTTGGAGGAAAAAAAAATCTGTTTATGGGACCATGGCATAGTAGAGTACCAGTACCATTACCTGGTACTATACTACAGGCGCTCCTGAAAGGAAAAAGTTATCCTGTTGAGATTAGCTCCTAAGTAAAGCACTAATTCTCCAGTGCAGATGAATGGAAACTTGATGAACGCTGATCTTTAGCTGTGTCCCACACAACTGAAGTTGAGAGTTTTGGCATGAAACCTTCAGGAAATTATGAAACATCTCACATAATACCATGTACGGAAAGAATATTTAATTCCAGTTGCATGAACATATGCAATTCTTGACACTTACAGAAATTCTAATAGAATTACAGTGTATGTCATATTTGGAAATAGAGCACAATACCTTATATATATAATTTTAAATATGAGCAAATATAAAAAATAGTTGAAACTACAGAAGGTTTTTCTGGTAAAAAGTATTTTCCTGGTACTATTAGGCTGTCAGATGGACTTACTTATAAATATAGAGTCTAATTCTAAGGTAGTAACTAATCACATTCATGCACACTTGCATGCACATGCACTTGTCAAAAATTTCATGGCTCCCCTGGAGACTAATTCTGAAATGTTCATTTTCAATGCTGAACTTAGATGGAAAATTAATTTTTATTGTTATTCTGGACTTCCAAAATGACTGATTTACCTGAATAATGCCCTCCTTTCTCTTGTCCTTGCCCTTCTCTGAAAAGTTAACAATCTGTACTTTTGAAAGACAATGTGAAACATTAAAAAAAAAAAGCTTACAGTGAAGTCTCTTATTTTTTTAAGACCTATTTTGTTTTCTCACTTTCTACAGGCAGGGTGTGACTAAAGCAAACAGCCGTAATGTACACCGTAACATTTTCATTAAATGCCCTTTTAAAAAAACCAGAAAAACAAACCAACCAACCTCTGGAAATTCTGTTGTTTCATACAACTTGAAAGGCACTGTCCTTCAAATTCTTTACGTGATCAAAGCTCATGGACAAACAAATGCAGTTTAGAAAAAGCCCTTCTTATACAGACAAGCTGAAACATTAATACTTCTTTATATTTTTTTTAAATGAGAAATAATATTTTCTCTTGCTTCTTTATACCTCCTGTGATTATTTTGTATTGTAAAAATTGAGCACATTCATTTAATTATTCAAAAACACCCTCAAGGATTCTAGCAAACTGTGTCTCCCTGACTGAACTAGCTGTTTTCACAGCCCTTTTTTTAGCTTGTGGACTGTCACTCGAGATACAAGGTAGTAATGTTTCTAATGCTTGCAAAATACCATTAGGCTGGAACTCTGCAAATCAGTAAAAAAATGTTTCTTTAAAAAAAAAAAAAGTTAAACATTTTCAAGTATCACATTATATGACTTGTTAATCTAATACACCAGATAGAGACATTTTTTTAAAATGAGGTTATAACTTCTATGACAGATTTTTTGCTGGTTTTGTCAACAATCACTATAAAAAGGTAGTCACTGTTAGCAATGTGTGCCATTTGTGTACATGTACTCAGAATATATATTTTAGAAGAAAGAAAAAGAAAAGAGAAGAATGCCACAAATATCACCAAGTTTTGAAGACAGTAACAGAAAAAATATCAAAGGTGTTTGAATCCCACATGCTTTAGTTTTCCATATGGAATAAATAAGCAGCACATTAGATCTTAAAGCACTGTGAATTTTTAAATCTTGTTCCAGGTGTTGTATTTTATTTGGGCATGCATGTTTTGGGTAATGTTGAATTAAATATTCTCTGTGTGTGGTTAGAAAAAAACTGAAATGTTCTATTACAGGCACATTCCCAACTGTTCACTCACTGCATCTTGGATAATGAGGAGATGATTGTGATTTCCAGCAGCTATTCTTGTTTGGCTTCTGTTTCATAAAGTCAGAAAACAACTTAGCTAGAAAAACAAAACCTAAAACCCAAATCAATATATACATAGGGTAGAGTCATCCTGTGGAGTTTTTTTCAGGCCATATATTTTTAAAAACTTTGCCTAAAAAACCAGAATATAACAATTGGTAATAGCCATTCAGATATAAGCTTTAAAATGGTTTTATTCCAAGACTGGGCAGCTGGGTGATTTGTACTAGATTTGTGTTTTGCTTTAGGGTGTGTTTTTTTCTCTACTGGTTTTTAGTGCCTCATTTCCAGACACTGTTGTCTGATTTTTGTAGACAATGCTAATTCTCTAGCAGATTGCATTTTACTGTTGAATTTTAGTATTTAAAATGCTAAGGAGAGTGGGTAATTTTAACTAGATGCAGTACTACCATTGTAAATATCATGAGTAAAATGCTACAAGACAGAACATGCATCTATTAAAAAAAAAAAAAAGTAGCCATGTTTGGGATATTTTTTTTGTCTTGCCTTTTATCATGCTCCACTTCTACAGCCTCTTAATATTTTCAATTTTTCTTGTTGCTACTTTTCTATTTAATTGGCAAATATGTCTGCAGATATTTAATGTGGTTCGAAGTAATGTTTGCATAACAATATAAATATTCACCTGAATGACAGAATGGTAGATTTTCCCTATATTTGCCCAGATGCACTACGAGACACCGCTACAGCAGCTATTCCATCAGGCATATTACACACATTAAACATCTTAAGACACTATTTATTTTAAATGCTCATTTCAAATCCTGTCAAGACACATTATTTATTTGTTTTAAATGCTCATTTCAAATCCTGTGATCTTGATCTTTATGCTATGATATATTCCTTTACCTTTCATGCAATATCATACAAAAAGAGCAACGTATCAACTTGATCCAATTTAAATAATCGAGGCGTCAAGAAGACATGTATTAATCAACGCTTATTAGAAAGTATGTAAGCTACAAGCACCAAAGCTTCTTCTTCACAAGATTTCTCAAAATGTATATCTAAAATAATTCAGAACTATAATTCACTTGGTTAATTACTTTTTTAAAAATTACATATTAACATTTTTATGATGACGGTTCTGGTTTTAGTTGAAAGTGTAGAGATATGTGGAGTACCAGTTAGCATATGCAGTTGATTAAATGCATCCTTTACTTTATATTAGCATGTAGCAAATAAAGACTACAATTTATGTGTACCTTTTTTTCCTCTTATAAGATTCTCACATGGCTAAGTGAGGAATTTTACTCTATATCCAGAAAGTAAGAAATACACAGGACATGATATGCATTTTTATGATACTATTTCTTTGGATAGTATTACAGTTAGAATTTTCCATATAGAGACACCAGCATTTGGAATAAATGCCTACAAGTTTTCATTAAAATAATTACTCATTCTTATTGCTCTGACAGTAGTAATGACTAAATAAAGAAGTGCAATGTAATGAGAAATCATGCATATATATATTTATATGTATACTTACTGGTAAATTATATATGGAGAGGTATAGGAATATGTTAGTATGACAACTTTATCTAACCATTCTCCATGGAAACTACAGTTCACTGATCAGCCAACTTAAGAATAAAACTGAAACAACTGTTTTCCCTCTTGTCGCAGCATCAATGAAATGCTAGTTGTTGTTATTATGCAAGAAACAGAGAAAGAAAACATTATGCCACTGTATAAATCACAGATTGGCCCATTGTGCTGGTTTTGATTGCGACAGAGGTAATTTTCCTCACAGTACCTAGTATGAGGCTATGCTTTGTGCTGAGAAGAGTATTGACAGCATACTAATAATTCTAGTTGTTGCTAAGCAATGTTTATAACAAGTCAAGGACTTTTTCAGTTTCTGATACTTCTCTACAAGAAGCTGGAAGGGGACAAAGCCAGGACAGCTGATCAAAAATGACCAAAGGGTCATTTAATTCCATAGAACGCCATGCTCAGTATA
Source organism: Eurypyga helias (assembly GCF_000690775.1). Taxonomy (NCBI): domain Eukaryota; kingdom Metazoa; phylum Chordata; class Aves; order Eurypygiformes; family Eurypygidae; genus Eurypyga; species Eurypyga helias. Next base: position 9,683 of record NW_010273745.1, read on the forward strand.
TAAATTGGGACAAGTGGGACAGGGGTATCTTGGGCTCTTGGGCTCTGACTCACAAACTTTCTGGCTCTCCCTGCTCAGGGACTGACTGGTCATCCATCAGTGGGTGGCGAGTGATTGTATAATTTGTTTTGGTTTGTTTTTTATTATTTTCATTACATATTAGTAGTAGTATTATCATTATTTTAATTGCATATTATTAGTAGTAATATGGTAGTAATAATAATAATAATAGTAATAGTCATAATAGTAGTAGTAATGCAAATGTAAAAAACTAAACCGTTGATGACGACATCAGCAGGTCATGCGGAATCCATCTCATTATCGACATATAAATAGGCATCTGTTTTCACACAGAGGAGACAGAGAAACAGAGTATTGTGCTTCAAAGCACATACAAAAGTGAGACCCTATTGTTTTATGACTCGTCTGTTTTAAGAGATTCTGATTTTCCAGTGAATTTGAGTGACTACTTCTATATCATGAAATTACTTTGTTCTTACATTTATCCCAGTGCTCTGAGAATCTTATAGATATATAGCTCTGTGTTACGAGTACTCGGCTTCTTTGGTCAGACTCTGCATGCTGTCTATCAACAACTAGATGAAATGAAGCTTTACAGCCAACAATCTTTCAACAGAAGCATGCCTTTTCTGTTACATGGCACATAAGACTGGAGTGATTCTCAACATGAATACTTTACCATGATGTCAGCCTTTGGTTGTTGGGGACACATAGCTGTGCAAAGGCTACACATGTAAAGCCTTTCAAAGTACAGGAGAACCTTTTGATTATTGCCTGGAGGCACAGTTGACATGAACAGCTTCAAATAATAGTTGTATTTTATTTGGGATGAAGGACTGAATGTACAGTCCTTCAATAACTGATATTTCTGTTTAAAGGAGAGTTTCTTATATATGGTGACATCACATTTTGTTTTGTCATCTTGTTCAATAGGAAGTCATAGGAAAAAACGATAATGTAATACATACTCTTGGCAGCAATAGTCAGAAGTGTTCAGTGTTTTCTATCACTGATGTTGGCCCAATTTTCAGCTCCACCTCACAGCAACTGAATTTTGTGGATGCCTTTTATTTGATACTTGACTTAAATTTAATGATACACTCCATCATGGCCTTAGTCTCTTATCCTTATGAAAGTCATAAGTCAGGCTAAATTATACAGATTTCATCTTTTTTTCCAGCATAATTCCTACCACTGGAAGATATATGAAATTTGTATATTTTAAAGATTTCAACAAGATGTTCCAAGAGTAATAGCTGATGTATATGATGTACTACTATGACTGCTTTTCACAATGTTATTTTCCCCTTTAACTTAGTACTCAAGCAATTGTTAGGTTATATTCCTTTACAAATGCTACTGAATGTGTGGTTAAATATGAGTCAAAGGTCCAACCTTTTGTTACGTGCATGTGGGATTATAAAGAGCAGTATCCAGCATTTCACAGCTTATCTTGCATTAATTACAATCAGTTCATAGTCAGAAACAAGAATGAGTGGTAGATATCATAATAAGCACTTTCAAAAAATTGCACTTTATTTGGAGGAAATGTAGAACAACATATTCCTATTTTAGAATTATTATCTTAGTAAAATCTCTTGAGCTGGTATAAAAATCTTGACATTCTGTTGATCAGCTATTCTGTTGATCAAATATTCACTCTTACTTGCACTTGGAATAGAAAAATCAAGTCAATGGAATTGTCTTATGAGTATAAACTAATCTCTGAAAGTTGCTGCCAAAAACGCTTCCATTCTGAATAAAATAATACAGTTAAATATAATCCAGAAAGTAGATTTCAAAAGCACCAGTCTCCCTTTATGAATCAAAGGATAGGATCAAACTTACTTGTGACCCTACACATTTCCAAGACCAACAAAGTTATTTTATACTACTAAATACATTTAAATTCTAAAAAAAAGAGATCACTTGGAGTAGATGACAAAAGAAAGAATGACATAAAAAATTATCTCTGCTATCCCTAACAAAAAATTAAAAAACCAAAATGTGCTATAACCTGCTGAAAAAGTAAAATAAAGCTACAATGAAAATATAATTAAGTTCAACAACTTTATCTAAAGCAAAGAAGATTGTTGACATTATTTTCACTGATCAGACTGAAAGCACTGCACTTCTCCAGGTAGTATGACTTCTGAACCTAGTCATCAGGAAGTACCTGAAATGCACATTTGACAAAGGCTCAACGCAAGCATAAGTGCAGAGGGAAGAATTTTTTTTAGTTACTGTTTTCACTTTTTTAAATCCTAAAAAAACACTGAATGGTCTGGGACCAAAAGATGAAAAAGAGAGGAAAAAACAACTGTGGATTAAATATAAAAATATCTGAGCCTTTTATGTGAGACAGTTTATTTTTGTTAAAATTCTTGGAAAAAAATATGAAGCGGCTTCAGAATTTTTATTGCATACTCATTATATCAACCATATGTAGGTTAGGTTGAGTTGTCTTCTGAAAGCACCCCTGAGCCCAAAGATAGCTTTATTATCAATTTGCTAATTTATATAGTGTTTGTTGTAGCAGCAAGTTCCTTTAATTAAGAAGACTAAAATACAAGCAAGGTAGGTGGGCATCCTTTCAGACAGTAATATGTTTCCTGAAGCCCTTATTCAGTGGCAGTCTGCCCAGGCTAGAACTGAATTACAACTCCCAGCACCCCTCTCATTTCCAAAGAGTTGTTTTAATTTTAAGCCGAGGGTTTGAAGACAGATATTTCAGATAACACACGATTCAAGGGCTATCCCAAAGGATATTTTTCATATTTGTTTCAGGAAGAAGCCTGTAGGGTTGTTATGTAATTGATTCCCACATAATTCAAGAAAAGTTGAACTATTCACTGTACTACTGGGTAAAATATCACATACATCATAGACAAGGCTGACAGTGCTGCCTACAGTTGAGACAGCCTCACATTTACCCATACTGGACACTTTTCATTACTTGCTATTTCCAGTTTTATGAGCCACAATAATACAGACACCTCAACTCATAGTCCTAGAACAAGGAGATTCTAAATGATACTGGATTTTTGTCTTTCTTCCTGCCCATTCTGCAGTGAGTGTGTAACAGGCATTAAGACTCCTTGTTCATTTGGATGTTTGTCATGTTTTGCTAGAGTAGGAGCTACTTCCTCCTTCCTTACTTGTTAACTTTTCTGCCTTTTCATCCTCTATATCAGTCCTATTCTTCAGTCTGTACACAAGTTTTGTTCAGACTACTTAAAGCAAGGGGAAGTAATGGAAGGAGCGTTCACATCACAATGTTTACAGTACAGGAAGAAACCTGACTTAGTGACCTTTTTATATTTCTTAATTCCACCCTGCTCACATTCTGACATTATGTTTGTCTTCTGAAGCATATCAACACTGACGAAGCAACCAGCTGAAAAAAGTCCTTTCCCTGGACCCCTCAGAAGAAGAAATTTATATGAAGTATGATATAAATTACTTCTTTTTGCAGGATCACAACCATATATCACATGAACTTATCTTACTGTGGTCTTGCATCACTTGTGAAAACTTTTTTGATCTTGGCAACACTAAAAATCCTGATTTTAATTGTTTGCAGTTTTCCTGACGCTGATTCCATTAACAGCTCTTCCTGATGGCCAACGCTGGGCTCACAAGCACGTGCAAGGTAGTTACCCTCACAATGTTTGGAATAAATTCTCAGGCAGAATAGAGAAGAAATATAAATAAATTAATTTATTTCTGAAGAATCATTTTTGAAAGAAGAAAAGATGCCGCAGCACCCAAAGCTTGAAAAAGAGAGACTAGCATGAACATAAGCTGGGAAAGAAGAAAAGCTGGGAAAGAAGAAAAGGAAGAATACACAGACTAATTTTCAAAACAGCAATCAAACACTAAGAGCTAAACAAATTGCCAGACACCTGAGCCACAGAATCAGTGTTTGTGCAGGTAGGAGCCCACTGCGGAAGTAAGGTAATGTGATTTATATTAGCATATATTGAAAGGTTTAACTAAACCATAATATATTTATGGTATCATGGGACCAATACTATTTAATATCTTCATCAATAACATAGTGGGATTGAGTGCACCCTCAGCAAGCTTGAAGACACCCAGCTGAGTGGTGCGGTTGACTTGCTTGAGGGAACAGATGTCATCCAGAGGCACTGGTTGATGGGCTTAAGGAGTGGGTCCATGCAAATCTCATGAAGCTCAAAAAGGTCAAAGGCAAGGTCCTGCACCTGGGTCAGTGTGACCCTGGTATCAAAACAGACTGGGAGATGAAGGGATTGAGAGCAGCCTTGTAGAAAAGGACTTGAGAATATTGATGAAAAAATATGACAAGAGCCAGTAAAGTGCACTTGCAGGCCAGAATGCCAACCACATAGTGTGGGAAAAAACTTGAAGGACGGTGGTTCTTCCTTTCTACTCTGGTCTCATGAGAGCCCACCTGGAATACTCCATCCAGCTCTGGGATCCCCAGTATGAGAAATACATGGGCCTGTTAGAGGATGGTCATGAAAATGATCAGAGGGCTGGAGCACCTCTCCTATGAAGACAGCCTGAGAAAGTTGGGGATGTTCAGCCTGGACAAGAGAAGGCTCTGGGAAGACCTTATTGTCGCCTTTCAGTATATAAAGGGGGCTTATAAGAAAGATGGAGAAAGAGTTTTTACCAGGGGCTGTAGGAAAAGGACAGTGGCAATGCTTTTAAACTGAAACAGTGTAGATTTAGATTGGATATAAGGAAGACTTACAATGAGGTTGGGGAGACATTGGACAGGTTGCCCAGAGATATTGTGGATGCCCCATTATTGAAAGTGTTCAAGATCAGGTTGGATTGGACTTTGAGCAACCTAATCCAGTGAAAGATATCCCTGCATCATTAAATGGGGTTGGATTAGATGATCTTTAAATGTCCTTTACAAACTTGTTACATTCTGTGTTTCTATGATCATGAACATAATTACTGCATATCTCATTTGACATGTGGAGATTTTGTGCATTAATGTGTTTGTGTGCCTCAAGAGTCATTGTAACTTCACCATTTAATTGTAGAATACAAATTAATCACGGATGATGATCCTCTCAAATTCTGGAAAACAATGCCAGCAATCAATGCAAATATTGGTTTAAATTAAAACAACAGTAATACCTGGCTGTCTATGGGCCATTTGCTTTGTTAATCCTGTTGAATACTAATGAAATTCTGTAAATATTAACAAGACACAAAGGATCAACAGGTGGAAACTGAGCTATAGATTAGAAGTAATACATTTATTTCTTAATCTTCTTCATTTCATAAGAAATGAAGTTATTTTCATTTCTTATAGTACATTATGAAGCTACCAAGTTGTTACACACAACTAAGAATGATCATTCTTGCCTTAACTTTAGCAGATTTTTTTAAATAAAGCTATTACCTTTCAGCTTCAATTCTGACTATTAATGAAAACTGAGATACTGAACACATGATTGTATAGTACATATTGTATAGTATTAAGTATGTTTATAAAATATTTTCTTAGTATTTGGTATGTCTACAAATGGAGCAATTTAATTGGGACTTGCATAATAATTGTGAGTTGATATAGTTATCAGATGTAATAGAGAATGGCAGTGCTAGGCTGAAGGTTAGACTCGATGATCTTAAAGGTCCCTTCCAACAAAAATAATTCTATGATACTATGATTCCATAATGTATAGAATCTATAGAGTACCTTAATTTTAAATTACTTTCACTATATTACAAGTACATGAGCTATAAGATATATTTAGTCAGAAGCCTTAAACAGCCAGAGAATTATAACAATGGATCATAGGAAATTTCTTTGGATAGATGTGTGAGCACACACACTATGCAAACTCTGTGTCAAGCTAAATTTGATTGCAAATTAATTTTCTCTCTGAGTACAAAATGCGGGTGTACATACATACATAGGTAAACATAATGATTTAAACTGTTTTAGGGTCAGTTTATGTTACAAGTATCCACATACAATTCTGAAAAGCATCAGTTAGTAGGTTTCCAGATAAAGGACCTAATGTTAAACAGTGAATGGTGTAAAATAGCAATATTTTTGAGTACTAGATCAAGCATCAAATCCAACCGAGTTCATATACTGCAAATAGTAACACCACCACCCTGAAATCTTAGCACATCTACGTGTATTAACTAAAGCAGTCATATGACAATATTCATACTAACCTGCAATGGAAAGTTCTTCCAGGTCCGTCAACGCATACGCCTCCGTTGTAACAGAGAACTGAGTTCAGCGTGGGCTCACTGCAAACATCAACATCAGCTTCACAAAACCTGCCAGTGTACCCACTCAGGCAAGTACAAACAAATGCATTGACTGCATCTTGACAAGAACCTCCGTTAAGGCAGGGAGCAGATTCACATTCCTGAGGAGAAAAATAATAATAGATTGACTACACATCTTTAAAACACATTAGTTATTCATTCATATCAACAGTAAGTGCAACAGACAGAATCTGGAGATTAGAAAAAGCACGTTTAACATTTGTAGTTATCTGATAAGCAAAAGTCTCTAATTTGGGGTAAATTTTGTTTATATAGAGATCCTTCGATTACAACCCATACTCGATCTTGAAACTATGCTTCTTCCTACTAACTGATCTTGCAAAAATGCAAAAAAATGTCTTACAGCCAGAAGTACGTGCCTTCCACTCATGATTCCTTTATTAAAATTTTAAAGCATGTTTTCCAGACATTGTTTATGCAATTATTCCTTCTAAATTTTATAGTAGAGCCTATTGCAGTGAAAAAAGCCATATTAGTAAAACAATTCTGGACAGAATAAAAAATTACTGATATTAACCAATGGACAAAAGCCTTTTACCAAGTATTTCCTGATAAATGTTTTCTTATAATCAATTAATGCATAATATAGCAAATAGAAACATGTAGAAATGTTTGTGTTCACATAATAAAAAATCCCTCTGAGAAAGCTAATGTGAAAGTCATCAAATTCAAACCATGCAAAGTACCAGAAAATTAATGTTTCTTCAGAATTATAGGAGAGTTTACGTAGTGCAATTACCAGTGCAAAAATGTGGTTTTGTCCTTGAGAAGAGAAACCTAGTTTTTGCCTATATCCCAAAGGAGTTTTATTTTGTTGCGGCCACCCAAATAGTCTAGCTAAATACAGTATTTTAAATTTATGCTCACACTGCTGTAACTTTAGAAGGTTTAATTCTTTAAGGATATCCAAGGGCACTCAGATTTCCTGCAGGTACTACAGTTGGTTTGACAGAATGTAAATTCAGATATCCATGGGGAATTCTGAGAAAACAACTTACTTTCCCATAAGCTCTCCAGCTGGGTGTCTATAGGATGATTTATTAGTGAGCATTACATAAACTAATTGAATTATACATCCCACAGGAAGATGAGGATAGTTCTACTGACTGCCAAATATCCTGTATCTAGGTTCTAGAAGTAGTCTTATACTATATGAATTACATTTCTTGTTGACAAACTTGTCTTCTTTGCTTATAAAAATATCTCAATTCACAGTTCCAACTTTCTGTCTTTTTTTCTCTTCCAGTAAATTCTCTTGTCTAGTGTTCTTAATTTGTATTCACCTTCATCCCTCTGTTATTTCCATTTTACAGCTTTTCTCATTAGGAGAATAAATTAAAAATCTATCAATTAATGGGTCAAATGTACCTAATTGTATTGCGTTTGCGTGCCAGTGGTAGTGGAGGAAGGGCTACAGGAGTGACTTCTGTGAGAAACCCCTGGAAGCCTCCTCTGTGTCCAATACAGACAATGCCAGCTGACTCCAAAGCAGACCTGCCACTGGCCAAGGCCAAGCCCCGCAATGACAGTGGTAGTGCCTCTGGGATAATGTGTGTAAGAAGAGGGGGGAAAACTGGACAACTGCAGCTGGAGAGAGAAGGGACAATATGTGAAAGGGACAACCCTGCAGACACCAAGGTCAGTGGAGGAGAGAGAGGGGGTGCTCCAGGTGCTGGAGCAGAGATTCCCTGGCAGCCCGTGGTGCAGCCATGGAAGGTCATGGGGGAGGAGACACCCACCTGCAGGAGGCTGTAACCCTGTGGGAAACCCATGCTGGGGCAGTTCATAAAGAATTGCAGTCCATGGGAAGGACTCATGTTGGAGAAGTTCATGAAGGACTGCATTGTTATTGTAATTATTTGTGTAAAGTTTTTATCAACTTTCTACCTTCCCACTATGACCCACTTTATTCACATCCAAGTATCTGAGTGTTCTTGGACATAATCTTAGAGCAAAGCAGAACGGCTCCCTTCAGGTCGACTTTTTTTTTTTTTTGGGGTCTGGGTTTTTTTTTTCTGTGAAGCATATACTTTTCCTCCTTTGATCTAACAAGGAATCCTTTGAGTTTATGTGTTGTTAACAGGAAATGATCTTGGAAAAGATTTTAAAGTTATTATGGACAAGCTATGAACTTGCACTCCCATTGCAAGCTATGGAAAAAATTGCTAATGTTGTCCTTAAATCTTCAGAGGGGAACTGTGACTTACACTTGGATGGATTATTCCTCCTTTTATGGCTAGGGGAAACTGAAACATTGTGCCAAGCTCTAAAAATCTGTTTTTTCTAAAGGATGACAAAAAACTATAAAATGTATTAAAATTATTTAGGTACAAGATAAAATGCCTTACAGTAAGATAACACAACATAATTTTAGGATATAATATTTTTCAGAAACATTATTACATCCTGTATCTTATTTTTTCATGATATTGCCAAAAACGTAAATAATATATAGGACGTAAAAATGATTAGACGAATTCACGGAGTACAGGTCTATTTACAGACATTAAAAGCAATAATCAGTGTGAGTTCTCAGTATAAGAAGTTCTAGAACTCCGATGACTCTGAGTATTCTGAGGCTTAGTTTACCATCAAGAAAATTGAGAGAGCGCTAATGGCAGTATACAATTATTTGCACAGTAAGTATTATATATTAATAAGTATTTTAATTCCCAGAGAAAGTACCAAAATGACTACCCTGGATTCCCAAATCTAGATATATCCAACTAAAGTCCAACATTACTACTAAGAGTCAGCCACTGTAAAACTGTCAAAAGTAGTTGATCGTCCACTTCTTTGTTTTCAAACAAAGACTGGATATATCTCTAAAATATATGTTTAAGGTAAACTAAGTTAAATACAAGTATTAGTTTCCATGGGGCTGTAAATTAAAGGAATATACAGACTGCTGACAGGATAACAGAATGGTGATTTTCTGGCTTTATTTTTACTAAATTATTGTTAATGCAGATAACAAATCCTCACTGATTTTCTTAGAACAGCAAGATAATTTAAAAGCCAAAGCAAAAGAGTGAAAAACTATTATGATGTCTAGTTATGCAATGCTTTTAAGGGTAGGTTAAGAATTCTTCGTACAAACAACATAAAATCAAGATCCACTAAATTTACTAGAGCACACTAATTTATTATTTCTCATTCTTTTAATCTCACGGTGTAGTAAATCTTGTTTTTACTAGGAAAGGGATGACTGTCCCTTAAGAGAGCCAACCTGGCATGCCACATTCCACTGGTTCTGCTGGCAGGGAACTGTTCTGAAATCTGGACTCTAGTAACTGACCTGGAAATGCACCTTGCTCAAGGCATATTACTCCCTTATCCAAGTCTGTGGTTCCATACTGTCATCTTTCTTTCTAAGTGAGGACAACCTGCCTAAGAAAATCCAACTTTCTACATATTGCACTATATCATCTCCATAGGCACAATACATAGCTTGAAATTATGAACATTTTAGCAAATTAATTAAAATTGTGAAAATCCACTATTTTTCCAAATAATGTGTAAGTTCAACTCTGTTTCTTAAGACAAAATCCAAAAGTGCATTTTAGAAGCTAAGATTTTTTTTTATTATTTTTTCTTAAAGAAGGGACCATTTTTCATTAGTATTCCTTGGAAACTGATTAAAAATAAAAACTATTTCTAGCAACATTTCAAAATCTATTTGTATTAAAGAGATTCAAGGTCAAAAAAAGTGATTATATATGTATTTTTATTTCAGTGAAGTTTTGCTTTATATCAAAAAGCGTAATTATAAAAGACTAATTCTGCACATAAATAACTCATGCAAATCCACTATGAGTGGAAAAAAATTTAATGGAAACACACACAATCTATATACAAATGTAACTCATGACATACCTATATGTATGTGGTGCACTAAATGGTCTAACTTCCTCTGAACACCTAAGATATAAAGTCCGAAGTACCACTTGCTCTTTGATTTCTCTGTAGAAAACTATGAAGCGATTAACTGCAAGGGAAGACTTGAAGCAGAAAAAGGTAGTGCCCTTAAACATCAGTTCAAAGAGTGGAAGCAAGCATCCTGGTATTTGTGGGAAAACTGTATTCCAGGTGGAAGTCACTGACTTGTAGAAGGTAGAACCAAAAAAATCTTGAATTTGGTGGAATTGAAAACTGGTAAGAAAGGAATTCAAACATAGATACTACACCAGAAAAGCAGCATGCTTTCAGGAGTCACGTTTCCAGTCATTCAGTGATAGGACTGAGGGCAAAATTCTTCTCAGGTCAAAAGCAGAGGTTTTTGTGACAAACAAAGTGATGTCATTAAGAGTTTGGATGATAATTTAAAAAAATAAGCAGAAAGAAAACCAATGCTTTAAGTAAATGCTTTAGAAACTAATTAATGTGTTAAAGCAAGGTTTCGTGCACACAAAATATGGTATGCATATGGTTTTGATGTAACCTGAATGTAGATTTTTTAAAAAAAGTCTAAATTTACAATATTACTTCATAGGAAATGTATCCCAAATTTAATGTTTTAATATGATTTCCTAGATATGTAAAACAGCCATAGTTCAGTGCATTAGTGGGAAACTATATATATGCATTTCAGTTCTTTTCAGAGATATTTTAGCACAGTTCAATTTATTTAATTTATTATGAGTGCAACCATCTGATGTAATTATGACTGCTGTTAAGAGACCAAAAGGCTCAGGTTTCCATTCCTAAGTTTAAAATAGCACTTAGTTTAAACTGTGTGGTTTGCTAAATTATGGACTTTGCCATTCACATGGCAGCTTGAAGTACACTCTTAATTTGGGATAAATCTCAATAGTATTGCTACCATGTAGAAGTCTGAGATTTACATTAAGAACTGAAATAAATGCTCCAGATGCCTATTTCTGTTTTATGTACTAATTATTTTTCTAACCAGTAAAATTATTACGCTATTTTTTCTGTATTTTTTTTGCTAATATTATCACATATCCATATGGTTTAATTATTAACTTCCCTGAAAAAACCTAATTCTGTATTTCAGAATGGTGGTTTTATCCAATTTCATTCAATTCAAAATTATTTCAAAATGAACAAAATACTTGGCTGTGAAATTTTGGATTAGGACAGAAGGAGAAGAGGAAAACAATAAAAAAGAACCTATTTTTTAGACAACAACACAGAGCAGGAACATACTGCATCAGACTAGTGCTCCCATCTGGCCCAGTATTCTGTCTATAATAATGGTGGAAAGAAGACATTTTAGGAAAACCGTGTGAACTTTGCCACTTTCTACAATCTATGACCCTTGCATCCTCCCAGAAAGCACAACTGTCTAATCAGACATGATAAACAGTACTTCCCAGATTGGTTAATTTATCATCCATTTTTGGACCTGTTGTCCATAACTTGCCTATTTTTTCTGAACCTAATAACACATCACCTGCTTCCCCAGCCTTCTGAGGAAGCAAGTTCTGGAGGTCCTATGAAAGAAAGTACTTTTATTTCTGCCAAATATTTCTCCAACTATTTTCACCATGCCCCCCCCCCCAATTCTTTTACTCCAGAATTTGCTGAAAGAAAATTATTTTTATCTACCACTGCCATTTCTAAATCTTAATTACATTCTCCTCAGCTTTCTCCTCTTCAAACACCAGAGTTTAAGCCATTTAAATCCCTCCTTACAAAGCAACTATTCAACTCTCATCATTTTTGTTGCCCTCTGTAGCTTCTCTAACTCTACTACATCCTCCATTAGATACAAGATCCAGAATTCTGCACAGTACCCAGTATCTGAGCCCACTCAGGTTTTGTATAGCAGGGGAATCGTGCCCTTTGTCTTATTCTGCATATATTTCCTGATTATGCCCAGTGGGTTTTTTGCTATTCTTCATTGTAACTGGACATTGATACAATGATTTCAGAGAAGTGCCAATGATTGCTCTAGGTCGTCTTTCCTGAGCTGCAACTGACAGTTGTGATTTCAGCTGTAGGTAAATATTAGGCTATTTTTCACTAGATAACATCAACTTATACTGAAGCTTATCCACCACCTTTTCACTCCATTTTGTGATGTCCTTCTGGCATTACTCAAATGCAAAGAATTCACTGAGCTTCTCTTGCTATGACCTTACCTTGTTTGAGTGGACATTTTACAACAGCCATCCAGCAATCCCACCAGTTCCCCACCTAGTTTTCTGGTTTTGAGAGATGTAAAGAGCTTTTTACAAGTTAGAGTATCCTTTACAAGAATATCCTTTTTAATTTGTGTTTTAGCTTTTTGAACTTCCTGCCAACATTTGAACTGAAGTGTTTTAAGGACTTTTCTGTTCTTCCCCTGTGGGCAAAATTTTCATTTGTTCAAAAGCCAATTTTTTCCCTGTGACAGCCTTAAGCTTCCTTAAGGCTTTGGACCAGTTTGTGTTCTTGACTTGTGGCACATATTTTACCCAGGCTTTTAACATACTATTTGTTTAATAGCCCCTAATCTGCTTATAAGCTTCTTGTGATTTTGGCTTGCTCCTCTCAAGTTACTTGACAATGCACCTCATTTTTACATACTTTCCATTCCTGAAATTGAATGTCTATCTGCTGCATTTATTTGATATGCTCTCTTGTGCTACAGTCATAAACGCTGTAGACACTGATAGACATCATCACTGTCATTAACACCTTTTGAGCTAGGTGCTGGTCTTTTCAGAGGAACACTGGACATTAGTCATGTTCAGACTTTAAGTTCTGTATTCTTAAATAATGGTCTTCTACACTTGCCAACATTTCCCAATCATCTAGTTCAAATATTCTCCTATAAACATTTTAATTTTCATTCAATAGCCCAGTTCCATTATGATAAAGGTGCAATTCATTCTTGTACAGGTTCCTCCAATTTCAAAAGCTTTTCTATTTTCAATGGCATTGAATTGCTTTTGTCTATATCAACATATTACTCAAGCACTGAGGCTGAACCTCTGTCTGCCTCTCAGGTATCATAGGGAACTGGCATTCTTTCAAAGCAAGCTAGAAATCTAGACTTCAATTTCCTACCCAACCTGAATTTAGAACCTCAAGAACATCCCTCCTACACTTTCCTCCATTACTGGTTATCAACACAGGTCACAATTATCAGCTCTTTCCAGTGGACTGAAGTAATATCTCCAGAGATATTGTGAGATTCACTATCTTTCCAGATGCAAAATAGATGACACTGTATCCAAGGCTTCTTTGATGCCATAAACCCAGTTACCGATATACTTAATGAATGAACTCTTTTTTTAGGATACACTCTGTTGCTAGAGCATCCTTGATTCAAGAGCATAGTGTGATATCAGTTGATAAGCTTATCTTATGTAAGTGGTCAGAAATATGCCTATCAGTGGAATGTCCTCCCTAAGGCTAGTGCTATCTAGAAGCAGAGGGCTTACCACTTTGGAGGTGAAACTCCTCTGGAACATTCTTGTAGGTCTCATCCACTTCCCTATTTCTCCAATTTCTATTCTCTGTTTTACTTCTCCATTTAATCGAATCTCAATTCAATCATTCTTACTTAAAATAAACTCCTTATCTCAGGGCCAGGAGGTCCTTGCAGTGTTACACACACAGAAATTGCCCCCTGTAATCACACATGTTATGCTTTACAGAATAAAGTGGCTCTGTCTTTCTCTTCCCACTCTTTGATTTACATATCTGCATCTTGAGCATAAACTACATTATCTTTTGGAAGATTACATTCATTTAGCTTCTTTGAAGAAACTACTTATCTTACTCAAGTCTCTTTAAACTAGTTAGCAATAGGTAAAAAATACTCGAGTGTGAAGAAGTCCTACACATGCACAAACAAGAGCATCCAGCTCATCTGAGGCTCTCTGCATGTTCACTGATGTTTACCATACATGTATACGCATATACAAGCAAATTCTGGGGAGGGGAATTCTACTCTCGAGTTTACCTATCATAGTCCATTAAGACCCAGTCATCACAGTCAATGGAGTCTAGACTCACTAATGAAATGCAGATGTCCAGATCTCACTACATAATCACCACATTTTCATTCACCATAATAAATTAATAGACAACTAGCTTGCACAAAGACACCTCAAGTTAGGCATGCTGAATCCTACTCTTCTTCCCAATCAACTCACAGATAATTATATGGCTGTCAAGTCTCATGTCTTTTGTGTAATCTGGCAAATCCTGGTGAGTAAGTAATTATTTGCTTGGACTAGCAGAATATTGTTTCTGAATCTACATGTGCATCAGCTGTGGTGTCTTTGTGTAGAAAATTAGTTGTTTTTTCCTGATTTCCCCCTTGTTTCTGTCTTTTGAAAATAGAGAGAAAAGATCAGTAAAACTGGATAAAATAAAATAATTCTAGGATGCAGTCTGATCACAGGTTTCTATCGGATACCAGCAGAAACACCAACAAACTGAATATCCCCCTGTGTAAAGGCTCAGAATGCTTTTCCTCCCTTTCTGACAGCATGAGACAGCCTTAGCAGAGCATGGAGGAAGCAATGCCAATGACTTCTCATCAGTCATGGAGAAAAAAAAAAAAAAAAAAGGCAAAATGAGTAAGAAATAATGTCTATTACTAATATTCTACTGACCATATTAGGAATCTATGTTTACCACTATCAGATAAAGATCAAAATTCAGTTATGTACATTCATCCTAAAATTTCAAATATATGCAAATATCAAAGGAAAGAAGATGACAAAGCTCAAATGTTGAGAGATCACTTACCAATTACCATGACAGTCAAAACAGACTCAAATTGTGGAAAATTAATTTACATTATTGACAATTGAAAATAGATTTTTGGAGAGTAAGAAACCTAAGACCATCTCCCCTCACCTCTTCTTCTCAGGCTCAATCTCCCTCCTCCATTCCCAACTCTTCACCCTCCTTTCACCCTGAGAAGTGCAGGGCAGGTGAGGAATGGGGGTTGCAGTCAGTTGGTAACAGCTTTTCTCTGCTGCTCCTTACTCCTCATACTTTTCACCTGCTCTAGTGTGGGTCCTCC
The DNA here is from genome assembly GCF_000690775.1 of Eurypyga helias. Classification (NCBI taxonomy): domain Eukaryota; kingdom Metazoa; phylum Chordata; class Aves; order Eurypygiformes; family Eurypygidae; genus Eurypyga; species Eurypyga helias. The sequence goes on from NW_010273745.1 coordinate 25,008, forward strand.
ATGGGCTGCTGTCCTGCAGGGTAAGACTGCTCCTGCATGGGCTCCTCTCCACAGCTCCCACATCCTGCCTGGAGTCTGCTCCTGTGGGGGTACTCCACAGGCTGCAGTTCTTGCAGGGCATATCCACATGCTGCAGCACGAGGTCCTTCAAGGCTGCAGTGTGGCTATCTTCTCTGGCATGGTCCTCTCCATGGACTATGGGGAAATACCTGCTCCACCACAGTCCTCTTCGGGGGCTGCAGGGGAATGTCTGCTCTGATGCCTGGAGCACCTCCTCCCTGGCCTTCTTCACTGACCTTGTTGTCTGCTGGGATATTTCTCACACTTTTTTCTACACACCTCTCACTGCTGAGCAGTGTATTTTACCCTTTCTTAAATATGTTTCAAAAGAGGTTCAGCTGTGTCCTGTGGTGAGTCCGTTAGAGCTGACTAGAACTGGCTGTGTCCAGCATGGGGAAGCCCCATGCCTCTTCTCACAGAGGCCACCACTGCAGCCCCCTCTCTACACAAAACCTTGGCACCTACACCCAATGTAGTTGCATAAACCTTAATACAAAGAAATGTACCTTCAAGTGAAGAAAATATTGAAGTATATTTACCTGGATTAATTCCCGATTATTTTATTTAAACAAAGGCACTGGCTGATGTCAATTAAGAGGAAAACAATTTCAGAGCATGAGCCTACAGTGATTATCCAGGTGTGCACACTCCTACACAGCCAGAAAACCTTCTTGATCATTGTAAGACTTGCAGAGCATGATATATGTCTGACCAGGATGAATGCAGTGTTAGAGCCTTCAAAAATATGACACCTGCAGCACAGTCTAATCACATTGCATGCAAATGGAATGAATATCAAAAAATGAAGCCATCACTCTGACAGACTTATCTGTCAAATGTACATGTATATTGTTTCTTTCTATGAATTTCTAATCTATGCATTTTCAAACACCTCAATCTGAAATGTGGTTATCTTTTGAATATGATTTTATGCAGTTGTCTACAGGTCATTTAGTATCTCATTCTCTTAAAATGGAAGAAAGTGTAAATCATAGATGTTTCTAGAGAAGGTATTACCCAAGGGTATTCTGTATTAGCATTGGCAACAGCTGATAATCATACAGATTTGCAATATCATATCATGATGCACACTCTGTTGAGTTGAATTACTTATTCTCTGATGACTTCTTTTTGTAAAGGAAGTTGGAAGATAATATTCCAGCTAGATTTACTCCTTGTGTGATAGTCATGAATTTTCAACAGAATAGTTATAGACCATAATTCCTTTATGTAATATGAGGTATTTTTAGCTATCTAGTACTTTTAGCTATATATAAAAAACCATGAAAACTCCCTTCATGCATACATAAGTTAAAAAGAAGTTTGGATAACATTTTGGAATGTGTGTATGACAATTCAGAAGCATAGTATCAGAAGCCAGATAGCCCAAAGGGAGCCAGAATTCATGCCAGACTTTTTCATAAACCAAATACATTTAAAATGATCCTATCTCACGATCTGATGAAACTCTGTTTGGCACAAAACCTAAAAAGTCTAAGCCAATTCAATACTTTCCCCAAAGCGTGGCAAACATCGTAATGACTGTTCGTTGTTATGCCAGATGTAGTCACCTTCTACAAGCTGGTTTGCTGACCATGGGAATCTTCATGGCACAGACTCACATACACAGATGCCTTCTTATCCACTGTCATTCCCCACAACAACGCAAAAATATTCTTGAACTTAAGAGGAGGAAGTGGGTAGTGTATTTTGTACACCACAGTTTTATATCACAGGACAGTACAATTATGTGGATTTTAAAATTTTTAAAATGAACCATGCCCACTTTCAGTGCAGAACATTGCATCTTGAGGTTTACTATTCAAATATACAGCCAATGGGGCTCGCAATGCAAATTAGGTAGTTATGTCATGCATGCTGAACTGAGGGATAAATTATTTTCAGGTAATGTTGGCTTACGTTGCTGTGACTTTCTCAGATTTATTATTCACACTTCACCTTTAAAGTTCTTTACACATTTTCTCAATGGTCTTTTTTAATGCAGTTTCATCTAAGTAACAAATAATGAGCTTTTCAGAACTGATTCGAAACAAATGATTTCCTGTCATGAATTTTCAATAAACTGACCTGTTCAGAAGTTACTTAAATAAAAATGAGTTTAAAGCAGCATATTTCCCTTTCCCCTATAATTAAAATAAAATTTGAAGACATACATTAATATTTATCTCACATCTTGAGCTGGTCCATCCTGGTTCACAAAAGCATTGATATCCATCAATGAGATCTATACATCTGAAATACAAAATAGTGTTATTCAGATGAAGATATGTAATTCTAGATTCAGCACTAGTAGTATCATTCAATACATTTTGAAACAGTGGTCTGATGTAACCTACTGAAATCCATGCACTTTTAATTAGTTTTAATAATGTGTTTCAAATGTATATTACAGGTACTGAGGGTTTTTATAAAGATACTGATTCTCACATTAAAAGACATTTTCCCATTTCAACCTGTTGATGTGTAACAGCTAAAGATTTGCTTTTAAGTACATTAAATCATAATTAAGCCACATTTATTGAAACTGTTTTATGTTAATGAATAAAAGTGAAAGACAAACTGAGAGGATGTAACAGTATATTACATTAGCTTAAGCAAGCAACATCCGTCATCTTTAAGTGTACTTGTACTCTTACTCTATGGAAGAATATAATTAAAAGTATATTTATCAATCTTCTAATATCATTAAATCTTAAATATTGCTAGTTAGGTACATTATCTTGGAGATCATAATAATTAAATAAAAATAACCACCTTCCATGAAGACAAGGATCTGGCAAGCATTCGTTAACATTTATCTCACAGTTTGTTCCAACAAAACCTCTCCTACAGTGACACTTATAGGAATTGATATCATCAATACAACTTCCATTGTTGAGGCAAGGAGCAGACATACATTCATCTATATTTACTTCACACCTATCACCTGTGTAAAAAAAAAAAAAAGAAGATATGACTAAGCTTTAAATTCTAAACTTAAATTCTCTAACAGTTTATCTATTAATAATTCCAGATAAAGTGTTTTTATTTACACACATTGTTTATATAGTTCATTATACACACCAATAAGGAATATCCCACTGGAATTACGTATAGGTGTAAAAGCCAAAAAGAATGGTTATATTGCAATATATTACAATGATAACATCTGTAATTGTAGCAAGGGAAGAAAGCTTTGAGGGTCAACTTGCAAAAAAAACAGTTAATGGAGAAATTGAAATTTCAAGAGGAATTTTTTTTTACACAGTTGCAAGAAAGATTAATAGCACATGTTTCCTATAGCAGGAACACAATTAAAATGGTATGTTTTGGTTGTGATCTGTAATACTTATTTTCTCAAAAAGAAATTAAAATGCAGGGGCTTTCTGTAAATGATGCAAGAAAAACTTCTTTGTACTCTTTTTGAAGACGTTCATTACGAGAGATGTAGTGGTGCACTTTTCTGCTTGTAAATTTCCTCTGAATTAATGTCACACATCTTCCATCTAAACATATTGAAGTACTTTAGGAAAAAAGTAATCAACAACCAATATGTACCTAGCTCTTTTTGTAGGCAGCTAAGCCCCACACAGCTGCTTGCACACTCCCTCCCCGTGGGATAGGGGGAGAACTGGAAGGATGAGAAACCCTTTGTGTTGAGATAAAGAGAGTTTAATAGGTCAAGCAGAAGTCATGCACACAAGCAAAGAAAATAACAAATTAATACACCGTTTCCCATCAGCAGGCAGGTGCTCAGCCATCTCCAGGAAAGCAAGGCTCCATCATAAGTAACAGTTACTTGGGAAAACAAATGTCATCACTCCTTCATCAGTCCTCCCCTTCCTTCTTCCCCAGATTCATATGCTGATCATGACATCTTATGGTATGGAACATCCCTTTGGTCAGGTGGGGTGAGATGGTCCCAGCTGTGTCCCATGACACATACATAACAGGTGAGTGATCCCTCCCTGTCCTTGCCTCAGGCCATGAACTCTTTCATGTATTTTCTCCTCCATATTCCATGGAGGAATGACCAAGCCGCCTCCTGGTCTTTTTTCCCTGGCTGGACAATAATCCAGTGCCTTCCATTCTTACTGCTACCTTTCACTGCTGCTTTTTGCTATCCTCTGCACATGTGTAATACATCCTCTAAAAGAAATAAACCTGAAATTAAATTACATTGTATTTTTTTAAATAGTATATTACTAGTAAGATATTTAGATATTAGTTTAGCAATATACCAGTACCAGATTCCAAAATCACATAATGAAATCCGATTTAACTACAATCAACCCATTAGAAGCTTGTCTGAAATACCTCAGTGGCTGCAGCTTTTCAATTGACACATATTGATATATTCTGTCAGTAATCATTGATGCATATTCCATAGTTATATATGCTTCCATTACTGTACAGTCTATTGAGAAAGGAAAAACTATAGTTCCTTTAGATGAGTAACATCTTGTAATTAAATAGATTCTTTTTACATTCCTGACCCACTCTTATTTGAGCTACATTGATCTACTATCTCAAGGCTTTTGAATAATTTTTTGCCTGAACAGCTCAGTGAATGCAATGGCAATGCAGTTAAAATCCATTACTTGATTGTGGGAAAAGAACACTTAGTGCATAAATTTAATGTGTCAATAAATTATGACAAAAATTATGTTTCAATAGACAAGACATACTGGAAAAAAACATATTTTATATCTGCCTTTCATTCCTAGAAAAAAAACCCTACAATTATAACAGTGGAGAGCTTTAAAATTAAAAAAAAAAAAAAAATCATTGAAATACTTTTTTTTTTTAAATTAAGAAAAAGCACTCAGAATTACCAAATTATGGAGAAATATTTGACATTATATAAAGGGATTTTCCTTTTCTGTAACTTGTATACAAATCAGATATGACTTAATGTATTTAATAATCACAATAAAAGAGAACATGTCAGTAAAATTCCATAGATTTGCAACCAAATTTGTCACAGCTCTTAAAAGAAAACAAAATTAATAGGTTACATCCATTGAAGTATCCAAACACTTTCTTGGTTGATTTGGAAAAAAAAAAAAAAGAGTAATGAATTTAGTAAAAATCTGATCAAAGTGCCAAATTAGAACTAGTCATACATAATGTTAATGTAAAAAAATACTCTTCCGTGTATGATCTCATGTCTTTTGGAAAGGCTTGCACAGCTCCCCTCTGACAACCCAGTAAAGTATTCATAATGAATTAATAAAAACGAAACACTCAAAATAACTACAGAATTGAAAAAGTATCTATTTTTAGTATTCTAGACAGGCAGGGTATGCTTATGCAAGATCAAAAAGCTCGCAAAATTACTTTTCTACAAATATGTAATTTTGTGGAAGTGACAGTGGACAGAACGTATCTGCCCATTCCTCAGCTTTTATATGGCAGTGAAGGGAGCAGAAGTCACATAATATTGTGTTAGGGAAGTCAGAGTGTAATACATTCCACCTAATTTTATTGTAAAATCAAACAGGTAGCTTAAGATAGAAGCAGCTTCAAAGGGTGACCTGTATCATGCCTTGGACATGATACTTACCTTCACTTACCTTGAATGACCTAGTGGTGGCAATGACTGCAGGAGGAAATTAAATCTGGACTAGCTGCCAAATTTTTAGAGGACTAAAATTAGTGGAAATTAAGCTTATTCCTAATATCAGCTGAAAACATTATCCATATAATGCAGCTTGCACCACATTTTCTAAATCTTCAATTTCTTTTTTTGCAGTGTGTAGAGGAGATTTTGAAATACCAGCATGAGTCCTTAAACAATTTTTTTCTTCTCAGAGTCAGTTCTTTGACTCCTCAGAGTTCAGTGAGAACGTATCACAGTAGTCTTCTTTCATATCTGTCCATATTCTGTGAAATTCTGTACATCACTTTTCAAGGCAGTCTTTGCTTAACAGAATGCTTAACGTCACGAAGGGTCTTGTCTTTAATCTCTAAGTGTATCAGAAATATGGGAACCAAAATTCATGAAGTAATATTCAGGCAAGGAATAAAATGGGACACTAGAGAAACCAACTCTGTGCTTAGTTTCTTTAAAAACCAGATATCACAAGATGTAATTAAGATTAGATGCTGCCAAGAAAGATGGAATTGGATGGAAAGAACAGAAATGCCTTGTATTGATATCACCATATTCTGCCCTTAACTAGGAAAGCTTTAGCAATTTTACTAGGCAAAATGGACTTTTAGTCCTGCCAGTGTTAAAGGTTCAGACATACGTAGAGAGTAAAAGTCCATTTTTTCATTGTCACCCTGAAAGGAATTGTGAGATTTACACAGAATAAAAACTGTCATTAAAGCCATTATTGGTACAATAGGCTTAAAGATGAAAATGAATACATGTAATAAAGAAAAAAAAATTTAAATAAAAATTATGTAATTTTGAAGTATTAGTTCTAATAAAGAAAATAACTTGCTCAATAGAAGGAGCTAGGTCAAATGTTCTTGCCAAGATGCACTAAGTCAAAATATTTTTGATGGTTTTTAAAAAAGTAATTTACATTCATATGCTAAAATTTGTTCGTTAAATTCAACACCCATATTCTAATAACCTCTGAACAAATCAGGCCAAATACGTCCCTGGCATTAATCCCTTAACATCGCTGAATTAATCCATTTAATTATGAATAAATATTTTCATTTAAATTATTTCCAAGAGTGAAATGTACTAAATTTGTAATTTGTCACACTGTAGACACAAAAAAGCTGGCAATCATTCATGACTAACCGAGACACTCTGTCATTCTCTTCCAATGTGACTGCCATTTAATTTGAAACCTGACTTCTTTTTCAATCTTTGTTCAAATTATGAAAAAATTTAATAAAAATATAGACATTGTAATACCATCAAGCTTCATGCATATGCTAAAACAATGATCTTACAAATCTAGAAATATGTTGCTTCTTAAAACTCATAACTGAGTGCAAAGAATTAGTACACATTTTGTCACAGTGACATTAATCTAATGAACAGCATAATGTCCTTTTAACATCATTTTAGTATTGCCTCTTTCAACCTGTTTTGAGTAAATAAACTGTAACAAAAGTTTTCTAAGTATGCTGCATGAAAAAATAGGGATGATAAGGTTGCTGAGCTTATTGTTGTTGATTTCATCCTAAGAAAGATTTATTATAGCTCAGTGACTAAAACCAGAGGTTTAGATTTTTATCTCTATTGTATTTTGTGTCTGTAATAGATTTATTTCTGGCAATTATTTCACTTTTCTTATATGAAGTCAATTTAAATTGGTGCTGATCAGACTGAAAAAAAAAATGAGTGATTACAAACTATTTTGAAGTAAATATTTTTTCTCTGTTTAGACAAGCTTTGTTTTTTCACTCTGATGGGAAAGCAAAGAGAACTTTACAAGATAAGAATAGACCACAGGAAATAAAGTAATTAAGACAAATACAGATTAATTTACTTGGTCTGAAATTTTCAAGTTATTTGTTTTCATTAAATATCTTTGGTTGTTGTATCTTTGGACTGGTGTGGTAGTGAGGCCCTTCAGTCTGCCATCTCAGTGGAGGTAGGGGAAGGAGATCCATGCAGCAGCAAAGATGCAAGGGTTAGTGATGTGCTAGTAACCAGTGAAGTGCCTGAGAATGGTCAAGTAGGAATTAGGGCTTCTCCCACTAAAAAGGGTGGCAGGATCAGCAGCCCAACTGAAGTGCATCTACACTAATGCACAAAGCATGGGCAACATGCTGGAGGAGCTGAAAGACATTGTCCAGTAGGAAAGCTATGATATAGTTGCCATCATGGAAACATGGTGGGATTACTTGCACAACTGGAGCGCTGCAATGGATGGCTACAAACTCCTCCAAAGGGATAGGCAAGGAAGGAGAAGCTGTGGGGTATAGCCTTGTGTTTTAGGTAGTGTTTTGATCGTCTAGAACTTGTCAAAGGTGATGAAAGGGTGGAGTGTTTATGGGTAAGAATCAGGGGGGGAAGTATCATGTTCACTAGCCCTTGTTCTTGTGGAGGACTTCAACTTACCAGACAACTGCTGGAAATACAATACAGTGGAGAAGAAACAACCTAGGAGGTTCCTGCGGTGTGTGGATTATAAACTCCTGACACAGCTGGCGAGGGAGCGAACTAAGGAAGGCACACCTCACAAAGACTTTGGAGTGATTTGAGAGTTGGAGGTTGTCTTTGGCATAGTGATCACAAGATAGAGTTTTTGATCCTTGGAGACTAAGGAAGGGGGTCAGTAGAACTGCTACCTTGGACTTCATTGTTGGTCTGTTTAGAAGCCTGGTTGACAAAGCCCCATTCAAG